>NC_139459.1:185545000-185825000 GCF_057233095.1 Heloderma suspectum
TATGCTTTGATAAACCATCAACGGGGGCCTATAGATTAGCAGGGCAGCAGTCAAACAGCAGGAGAAGGAACACTGTATCCATTCATGGCTTATAAGGGCAAATGGGGTCTTTTATGGTAATCCCATGTGCTCTTTGGAATCACACATGTGGGAGTAAGCCACCCATAAACTGCCTCATGGAGCTCCACATCTGTGAGAGGTAGAACACCCCGTCAAATCACTATGAAGGCATCCAGCTTGCTTTTAATGACCCACCCCCAACAATGTAGAATTCAGTTCACCCCATTCTGGGCAAAAACTGTTCTGGTAGGTAATAGTTCTCCTTTTATCTCAACGACAAGATGATGACCAGAGCATGGAGGTGGGATTATCTCTATGCTATAAATGAGAACATCTGTTGGAGCAATGATCTCATCTCATATCCACAGTACAGAAAGATGTTGGGAAAATCAAGGAATATTAGGATTTGTTTGACGGCTTGTGAAGATGGAGTTCAAAAACAATGATGGAGTTTAGATTGAACATTGGCTTGCTCAAAGGTAAATCAACACCCTGACTTCTCTTTCAGACTACTATGCATTGTCTTAAATCAGGAGTGTGAAACCTCTTTTATCCTGAGGGCTCTTGGGGGCCACATTCCAGTGCTGGGCAGGGCTTAAGGCCAAAGGGGCAGGGCCAAAAATACCAGCATATCGTAGTTTAAAGCTCTTTCTGCCAGTAAGTAAGTTTTAGGAGATGCATTTCAACCTTTTAGAGTGGGGGAAAAACAGGAAAGCACCAAATGATTGGCAGCAGGGGGAAGGGGAGGAGCCAGGGGAAGGGGGCATGGCCAACTTAGGAACCTTGGAGGGCCAGATTTGGACCCCACACAGGCCAGATTTGGCCTGTGGGCCCGAGCTCCAACACCTCTGCCTTAAATGCATCGCTTTTTAAACATGTTGCTCTGTGTTGTGTTCGTGAAGTTCCTGATGGGTGTGTACTTCTTGTCTCTTAGTGGCCACTACTGATGAGTTCCATTCCTCTACTGCTAAAGTAGCCCTAGCAGACATCAGATGGTATCTCTCTCCTCGACTGAAAGATTGTGACCTTCTCCAGTAAATCCACCTTTTGGAAAAGAACAAAAAATCCACAAGAAGAAGATCCACTTCCCCGGATCTCTTGAAATGAGCCTTTGCTACTTTTGATTGAAGCACACAACAGCTTTCTGCCCATAGATTTAAGGCACAATCCTATGCACATTTAGACAGAAAAAAGTCCTACAATGCCCAGCATCTCTCCAGGCAGCCATGCTGGCTGGGGCATGCTGGGAATTGTAGGACTTTTTTTTCTGTCTAAACATGCATGGGATTGTGCCCTATTAGATGATTAGTGAAGTTTAATCAAGGAAAGATGGTCAGTGAGTTCATGGTAGCTATAGCAGTCATACACTTCACCAAATAGATCCAAATTCTGGGTCAAGGCACATCACAGGACCAAAACAGATATTGCTTTAAATTTGTATCTAGCAGCAAACTTTTTAAAAATTCTATAGTATACACAGGGTGCCTGATCCAGATTGGGACCCTAGTGTAGGGGGTAGGAGGACTTTTAATTTTAATCTGGATTGGGCCCCCTGCACCTACTCTAGAGTAAAAATGAATATGTATGTATGTATGTGGCTGTATGTATGTATGTGGCTGCTAGACACAGCTTTAAAGTAATGTCTGTTTTACCCCACAATCAGCACCCAGAATACAAAATTCTGATTATAACATGTATTCCAATGCACTTACTCTGCATATATGTACTTAATTTGTACGTCTGCTCATAACCAGATATTTGGGGCTTGGGGTGTTTATTTTTTTAAGATTTGGGGGTTTGTTTTGTCTAATAGTCAGCCAGATAAGAAGAGGCAATATGGACTGCAGCACAAAATCTTGATCCAGGGATCCAGGAGTGCTCAGATTCAGAGACAGATTTGATGGCTTTCTTGGATGAGTAGGGCTGCCCATTCACTTCAGCAGACAGGCACCTAAAGGAATGTACACATGGGTCAGTTGCCTCCAGTGAGGTGAACAGAGATGCCATTCCAGACTGGGGAACTCCATGCATGCACAGGACCAGGGAGTGAGGGGGTTGCCTCACTTGGCAGATGCTGGAGTGGGGGCAAAGTGTTGGAGGACAGGGCTGAGTATGTCACAGCCTGCCCTGCACCCCCTAAGCAAACTTCCTGCCCTCAAGTGCAGTGGAGGACACTCTTCCTTGCCAGCAGGGTCATTGCTAGGCACTTAAAAGATCTGGAGCCCAATCTTCCAATTGGCACCAATGGAACTTTTTCCCCTAGGTTTAATTGCCAAGCTGAGGACGATTTGTGACCCCAGCTGTGATCCCCTGGAAACCTCCTCACTCAGCAATTAACCTTAGGAGAAAAAAAACCCCTCCCATTAGCACCAACTGATATATTTTTTCATGGCTTAATTGCCATGCAGGGGGATTGGGGGGTATCGCGACATGTGGGAAGGGGAGTGTTGTCCCTGCCCTCCCCAGCTGCAACCTCCCTTGAAAATTGCCCCCTGCATGGCAACTAAGCTGAGAAAAAAACTTTCCATTGGCACTGACTCTGGGTAATAGTTTCAGGGCCCTAGGAAATAGATTTGGGGCTGGAGCCCCATGGGCCCAGGCCTACAATGCCCCCCGCTCGCCAGTGTTGATGTGAGATTCAATTGACAGGACTTTTGGAGAGGCAGCTTGTCAGCTCATTGGTACAACCTTTCTTATTTCCATAAGCTGTCCAGTACATGGGCCCAGTTGTGAAGAGTGTGTCTGGGGGGAAGCGTAACAGGCCTTACTTTTCAAAATGGGGCAATACATAGCATCCTGGTTGATGCTTGGTCATTTAATTGCTATTGTTGTGCTACTCGGCGCACAACAAGACACAAGGGGGAGGAAGAGACAAAATTTTGATTCAGCTAGGTAGGGCAGCAAAAAATGGGGCTGGTCCTGGCTCTGCTCTCCAAAAATATGATCTTTTGGTAGCTACTGGCTGCACTTTATCTCTGCTTTAGTCTCTAAGAAGAAAAGAAAAAAAGGAAGCCAAAAGTCTCTGTCCAGAATCTGTGCAAGGCATTCAGTTTGCATGGATGTACCCAAATTGGATCATCCCACTAGTGATGAATAAACACCTATTTTTAAGTGAGAGGCATTCCTATCAGTTCAAGTCTCTATTCTGGTAGGCAAAAGCATAGCTAAAGTGAAGAAATGGAGATGAATGCTGCACATACTAAAATGGGGAAAATGCAGACTTCATGCACTGAAGGGAATTAACTATTAGAACTTTGTTCCCAGGTAGGGCTCAGTGAATGCATGGTTATGTAGTCAACTTCTTGATGGCTTTCTGCAGAAACTGTGCCTACATCCAACAGATCCAGCTGGGGTGCCTTTTTAGCTTTTTCGATTTCACACAGAAACAACTGGTGTAATTCTACATCTAGTGTTACATACAAAGAAAAAGATTAATGGCCCCTTCATTACTGAAAAATGTATGAATAGATTACTGTGTTACAAGTCTCTGTTACACCTGTTTTCTAGGTGGAAATGCTTAGTTTCAATTAGGGCTGCGCTGAATATTTCTTCCACATTTTTGGACTATTCTCGTTCACTTTGAAAGAAAAGTAATTGCTTTCGGGAAAAATTCAAAAGGTTAGAAAATTTCAGAGAAACTCTCACGGACTGGGCTCAGCGTTTTTGTGGTTACCTTACACATGAAGCTGCCAAGGAGCGTGTGCGAGTGTCCTGTCTTTCATTGTACACTCATCTCTCTGGCAGCCTGTAGCCTCCTCGCCTTTCACTTCAATTAAAGCCCAGGGGAAGATGTCACAAGGTTATTCTTCCCACTGGGCTTTTTCGGATCAGGATGTGCAGGTAGCCTGGGGGGCTACAAAGGAATGGAAAGCTGTGCGATAGGAAGAACACACACATACTGCACTCTTGGCCAACACCAAATTTTCTCCACCATTTTTGTGGCTCCCCTGCCCAGTGACCTGGAATAACACTAGGTATGGGGCATGGTGGAGGATGTAAAATGGTGACCAGGCTGCCAACACATTTGCTGTTGTTGCCACTTGCAATGGCTGCACAAAAAAAAAGGGGGGGGGAACCTGAATAAAACAAGAAAGAAGCTGTGCTACAACCACTACTAATGGTGAGCTCCACCGCCATGACACTGTTTGAGAATTTCTCCTTCTCTTGGAGATATTTGGTGAAATTGTCCCCCCAATTTCTCTGCCCACAAATAGGGTGGAGAATCTTGAGAGGACATTTGCACACAACTCTAGTTTCAGTCTGACATATAGAATAGATCCTGGAAATATCCTTTATTGGATCCAGTTTACATCAGCTAGACTTACTTCTGCTTATTTCCTAGGCTTGTCCTGCAGAGGCCTGGCCTGCTTTCTTGTGAGAAGACATACAACGTCTTGCCCTGCTTACTTGTGAGTAAACATGCTGCTCATGCTTACTTGTGAGAAGACATGCAGCATCTTGCCCTGCTTATGTGTGGGTAAACATGCTGCTCGTGCTTATTTGTGAGAAGACATGCAGAGGCTTGGTATTTGGGATGCTATTTGAAAGGGCTGCTGAGTGACTGAGTCGTGCTTACTTCTGCATAGGCTTAACATTGGAAATAATCACATTCTAGTCCTGCCCACACTACATCTGGCCTCACCCACTTTGCCTTTGGCCATGGCCACAGATGAAATCTTCCTCTCCCAGAGACCTTTACCAGATTGGAATTTGGCCCCTGGACTGAAAAAGGTTCCTCACCCTTTGAATTAGAACAAAATCTTTGTATGGGCAGAGCAATCCTAAGTGGGGTTGTGGGGTGGAAATGAAGTCTGCCTTTTCTAAAGTTCTGCCAGCTTTCACCAGCTAGGGCAGGCAGGGGTGGATTTAGCTTTGTTCTTGTCTCCGGCTATGTCCCCTCACCCCTCTGTTTCCAACGGAATGGAAAGCAAGCCCCCAGTAGCGCCCCATTCTAATCCTTCTTGGACAGCCCATGGGGAGGGGGTAGGATTGCACTGTTAGTCATTTTTTAGGTTGTTGATCAAATCATCAGGCCCTCTTAACAACAAAGGTGGTTTCTCAGGGCTGATTATGCTGTTGTTGTTTTAAAATCTATTGTCACCTTTCTACAGAAAGTGTACATTCAAGGTAATATAACACAGTTTTAACCCTCCCAGCTCTCTAAAGTTAATTATAATACTAAATTATAGAAACAACCAAACAACTAGAAGAACAGCAGCAGTAAAAATTCATATTAACCAGCCACTGGGGAAGTTTGCAAGAAAAGGTGGATATTTACTTGTCAGCAGAAAAAAGAAAAACGAAGCAGCCATATTTCTTGGTAGATCTCACAGGGCAGAGTGTTCATTCCGTGAGATAGGTGCCAGTATAGCAAAGACCTTGAAATTTCTGAAACCAAGGTTCACGTGGCTTTGCTTAATGAAGAAGCGTCTTATGTCATCTGCATCTGCATCTTAACAACAATACCACACAGAGACTGAGATCCAGATTTAGGCACGTGCAATTGTCCCCTTCATGGATCACTGCCTTGTTGTGGCGAAGGGGCTTGCGTAACTCAGTGAAGCCATAAGCTATGCCGTGCAGGGCCACCCAAGACGGACAGGTCATGGCAGAGAGTTCTGACAAAATGTGGTCCACTGGAGAAGGAAATGGCAACCCACTCCAGTATTCTTGCCAAGAAAACCCCATGGAACGTATCACAAGGCTAAAAGAGATGACGCCGGAAGATGAGCCCCTCAGGTCGGAAGGTGTCCAATATGCTACTGGGGAAGAGCAGAGGGTATTTCCAAGTAGCGCCAGAAAGAGTGAAGCGGCTGGGCCAAACCCGAAAGGACACTCAGCTGTGGATGTGTCTGGCGGTGAAAAGAAAATCCGATGCTGTAAAGAACAATATTGTTTAGGAACCTGGAATGTCAGATCAATGAATCAAGGTAAGCTGGAGGTGGTCAAACAGGAGATGGCAAGACTGAACATCGACATCTTGGGAATCAGCGAACTAAAATGGACAGGCATGGGCGAATTTAATTCAGGTGACCATCATATCTACTATTGTGGGCAAGAATCCCTTAGAAGAAATGGAGTAGCACTCATAGTCGACAAAAGGGTGGGAAAAGTAGTACTGGGGTACAATCTTAAAAATGATAGAATGATCTCAGTACGAATCCAAGGCAAACCATTCAACATCACAGTAATTCAAGTCTATGCCCCAACCACTGAGGCCGAAGAAGCTGAGGTTGATCGGTTCTATGAAGACCTACAACACGTTCTAGAACTAACACCAAAAAAAGATGTCCTCTTCATCATAGGGGATTGGAATGCTAAAGTAGGAAGTCAAGAAATCACCGGGATAACAGGCAGGCATGGCCTTGGTGTACAAAATGAAGCAGGACAAAAGCTAATAGAGTTTTGCCAAGAGAACACGCTGATCATAGCAAACACTCTTTTCCAACAGCACAAGAGACGACTCTACACATGGACGTCACCAGATGGTCAATATCGAAATCAGATTGATTATGTCCTTTGCAGCCAAAGATGGAGAAGCTCCATACAGTCAGTAAAAACAAGACCTGGAGCTGACTGTGGCTCAGATCATGAGCTGCTTCTTGCAAAATTTCGTCTTAAATTGAAGAACGTCGGGAAAACCACTAAACCGTTCAGGTATGACCTAAATCATATCCCTGATGAATATACAGTGGAGGTGAGGAATAGATTTCAGGGATTAGACCTGATAGACAGAGTGCCTGAGGAACTATGGACGGAGGTCCGTAACATTGTTCAGGAGGCAGCAACGAAATCCGTCCCAAAGAAAAAGAAATGCAAGAAAGCCAAGTGGCTGTCTGATGAGGCTTTACAAGTAGCTCACGAAAGAAGGGAAGCGAAAAGCAAGGGAGAAAGGGGAAGATATACCCAACTGAATGCAGAGTTCCAGAGAATAGCAAGGAGAGACAAGAAGGCCTTCTTAAATGAACAATGCAAAGAAATCGAGGAAAACAACAGAATGGGAAAGACTAGAGATCTCTTCAAGAAAATTGGAGATCTCAAGGGAACGTTTTGTGCAAAGACGGGCATGATAAAGGACAAAGAAGGCAGGGACCTAACAGAAGCAGATGAGATTAAGAAGAGGTGGCAAGAATACACAGAAGAACTATACAGGAAAGATCTGAATGTCCCTGATAGCCATGAGAGTGCGGTCACTGAACTTGAGCCAGACATCCTAGAGAGTGAAGTCAAGTGGGCCTTAGGAAGCATTAGTAACAACAAAGCTAGCGGAGATGACAGTATTCCAGCCGAGCTATTTAAAATCCTAAAAGATGATGCTGTTAAAGTGCTGCATTCAATATGCCAACAAATCTGGAACACTCAACAGTGGCCACAAGACTGGAAAAGGTCAGTTTACATTCCAATTCCAAAGAAGGGCAACGCCAAAGAGTGTTCAAACTACCGCACAATTGCGCTCATTTCACATGCCAGCAAGGTTATGCTCAAAATCCTACAAGCTAGGCTTCAGCAGTATGCGAACCGAGAACTACCGGAAGTACAAGCTGGGTTTCGAAGAGGCAGAGGAACTAGAGATCAAATCGCCAACATTCGCTGCATCATGGAGAAAGCAAGAGAATTCCAGAAAAACGTCTATTTCTGCTTCATTGACTACGCTAAAGCCTTTGATTGTGTGGATCACAACAAACTGTGGCAAATTCTGAAAGTGATGGGAGTACCAGACCACCTTACCTGTCTCCTGAGAAACCTGTACGAGGGTCAAGAAGCAACAGTAAGAACCAGAGATGGAACAACCGATTGGTTCAAAATTGGGAAAGGAGTACGACAAGGCTGCATACTGTCACCCTGCTTATTTAACTTATATGCAGAGTACATCATGAGAAATGCCGGGTTGGATGAATCAGAGGTCGGAATTAAGATTGCCGGGAGAATTATCAACAACCTCCGATATGCAGACGATACCACCCTAATGGCAGAAAGCGAAGAGGATCTCAAGAGCCTCTTGTTGAGGGTGAAAGAGGAGAGTGCAAAAGCTGGTTGGAAACTCAACATTAAAAAAACTAAGATTATGTCATCTGGCCCTATCACTTCCTGGCATATAGAAGGGGAAGAAATGGAAGCAGTGACAGATTTTACTTTCTTGGGCTCCAAGATCACCGCAGACGGTGACTGTAGCCATGAAATTAAAAGACGCTTGCTCCTTGGGAGGAAAGCTATGGCCAACCTAGACAGCATAGTAAGAAGCAGAGACATCACCTTGCCGACAAAGGTCCGTCTAATCAAAGCTATGGTTTTCCCAGTAGTAATGTATGGCTGTGAGAGCTGGACTATAAGGAAGGCTGAGCGCCGAAGAATTGTTGCTTTCGAACTGTGGTGCTGGAGAAGACTCTTACGAGTCCCCTGGACTGCAAGGAGGTCAAATCAGTCCATCCTAAAGGAAATCAACCCTGAGTGCTCATTGGAAGGACAGATACTGAAGCTGAAGCTCCAATGTTTTGGCCACCTAATGCGAAGAGAAAACTCCCTGGAAAAGACCCTGATGCTGGGAAAGACTGAAGGCAAAAGGAGAAGGGGACGGCAGAGGATGAGATGGCTAGATAGCATCACGGATGCAATGAATATGAACTTGAGCACGCTCCGGGAGAGAGCGCAGGACAGGAAGGCCTGGCGTGCTATGGTCCATGGGGTCACGAAGAGTCGGACACGACTGAACGACTGAACAACAACAACAACAACAATTGGGCTGATGGAAGCAGACTTCCCCAACCCCTCCTCCTGACTGCAGCCCCTTCAGCTCCCCAAAATGGCTACACAGAGGTTTGGGGGATCCTGCTGAATGGGATAGGCTGCAGGGTGGGGCAGGGATGGGGGGATCCCTGAAAATTGTCCAGAGGCACCTTCTATGAGCAGAGCTCTACTCATGGAAGGTGCCCCTGCTAGATCCCTATAAGTTTTTGGTAGGTTTTTAGGTGACTTGCAGGTGATTGGCAAGGATTTCTGATTCCCAGTCGTTTAACAACTGCAGCAGCAAAATTACTCCTCCCCTGAAATGACGGAAACTTGGGGCTTCATCACACGGAGCTTTTATCCTACAACTGAGATTGCTCCTTCACAGAAGTTTGTGGGCTCTTTACATGATGCTGTGACCCTGCCGTGACCCTCCTGCACTAAATGCCCTTTCTTCCGTTTTTAAACAGATCACAGATAGTGAGCTATCAAATTACCCCGTTTTGTTCCACTTCAGTTTCCTCCATGAAAAGAGTTAAAGAGGAAAGAAGGGGAGTGAGAACAATGAAAGATAACAGAAGACTCAGATATGGGGAGAAGGAGGGAGGAAGGGAAGGGGAGGGGGGAAAGGAAGCGTGTGTAAAGGGAGTCAGTTGTGATCCTGCATTTAAAACAGAAGCAGAAAGCCCCATTTTAAATGCAGGATTTTAGGCTGGTGTAGAGATGCCCTTGGGCTAGATCACCACTGCTGCTTTATAGCGATATTGAAGTGCACTGATAACTGTTGGGGCACATTACACATTCAATATACCGCTTTTGTAGTGTTCTTTCCTGCTTTTTATTCAACATTATCCAAAATACCGCAACAAATGTCATTGTGTGTCCTACAAGGTATAAATGTGTGAGAGGGATATAGCGTTACCATGATGGGATCATAATGATATAACACAAAGTGTAGATCTGGTTTTGGTGGGGTAACCTGAAATGTTATTGTGTGTGGAGGGACTATGATCTCCATTCAGTTCTGGTACTCAAAACAAATTCCTGGGCTCAGCACTTTTTAATTCTAAAGGTTGTCTTTTGCACCAGGCTCCAGCTGCTGGATCTCAGGGTTCTAGGAAAAGACAAAGTAGATCTCGTCTAGCCTACCTTACAGGGTAGCTGTGAGGATAAAATGGAGAGGAGGAGGATCATGTATGCCATCTTGGACTCCTTGGAGGAAAGGTGAGATATAAATAACAAACAAACAATTCTGCCTACCCCGATCTATTTAGTGCAATCTTATACATGTCTACACAGAAGTAAGTCCCACTGAGGTCAATGGGACTTACACCCAGGTAAGTGGGTATAAGATTCCTAAATCTCTCTCACTGGCTAGATTGTCACACACATACACATACATGAATGACTAGATATAATGTATTTCTTGGGGTACCGAATTTGGATGCAAATCAAGTTGTTTTAAACCTTCTCTTCAATAAACTAAAACAAAATAGAGTGTGCTCCTTATGTCTTTTGTTATTGGAAGTGGACTTTTTTTTAATATATGCCCCCACACCAGCTTTCGCTTTTCAGGGGCGAATGAGCAGGAGTAGCGAACACTCTTGATGTTTCACTGCATTTTACAGCCCCTTGCTTGCTATTTATTTTCAAAAGACACCGATGTATCTCCATTTATCTCCTTATCTATTTGTAACTATAAACTAACAGCGCTGTCATCTTCAGTATTTATGCCATTGACTTATGATTACTTTTTTTTTTTATTAAATAAGGAGAGTAAGGGGGAATCCACCAACACTCAATCCATTTGTTAGAAATCTCTCTGTCTCTCTCTGCTCCCTCTTATTCTCACACCCCACAACCCCCTTTAAGGCATCTGCTAACCGTGAAAAACATTGCTGGTAATTTACAGTTTTCCCCTTGAAGACTATTGTGAGTGGGTTTGTTTTATACCTTTCAGTAAGTATGTGAAGAGCTTCTTTTTTTAATTTTGTGTTGCTCGTCAAACATATGAACATCATTCATGAGTAGTTTATATCCCCAACGTCCTTTGGATTTGCTTCATTGGGGAAACAGTGTTTTATGCTCCCCATGGTGGGTTCAACACTGGCTGTGAGGCCCAAACTATGTGCCAACCAACTGATGCCCTTCCTGTGTCTCCTCAGTAATGAGGAGCTGAAAAGCACATAGGATGTGACATCATCTCTAGTGTCTCCTTGCCCCCTACTTTATTTCATTGGCTGCTACCTGTGAGGGCAAGGAGGGAAATACTAATGTCATATCACGTGTATTTGTCATTGGCATGTAACCTAGGAAATATGGGACTGGATGTCAGTTAGTGGCATCTAAGGATGCCAGGGATATCTGCAATTGATTCAAATGAGTTTGGATTTCTATGAATCCAGCCTGCAGATTTCACAGAGGCCTGGCTTTTTCTGAGTCATCTGGACTTGCAGGCTGTTTAAAAAAAAAAAGCGCTTCTTGAGGGAATTGTGCAAATTCGCACTTTTGCTAATGTGCGCTTGCACAAGTGGAACAAGATGCTCATGCATCCCTAGAAAAATCTGATTCTGTCAACGAGTGGATGATGGAATGAAAGACCCCTGACGATCTTGGAAACACAATCAGAATGGATTTAACAAAAACTGTACATCCCTAGTGGCTTCCAAACTCTCATTTGCACTGAGAGTTTTAAAAATGAAACCAAGGTGCGTCTCCTAAGACAGGAGAACCTCCATCCCATGGGTTGAATGTGCCCTCCAAGCATTTCAATCTGGCCTGCCAGATTCTCCCCAGGCCAGGTCCCTCACTGGGCCTGCCCCACGCATCTTCTTCAGAGCCAGTAAAGAAGCTCATTGGACTGGCGAAGCTGAGACTGAGTGCTTTGCTTCACCAGTCCCATATAGTATTTCAGGCTGGCAAAGCAGAGCATTCTAGCCCTGGTTTGCCAGATGAAGACTTCTGGAAAAGAGTGTGCTCCTGCTGGTGGGCTTCCTTAGGCCCCTGGTTCGCCACTGTGGGAACATAATGCTGGACTAGATAGGGCTTTGGTCTGATCCAGCACAGCTCTTCTTATGTTCTTAAGAGGCAGTGGTCTTTTGCCTTTCAGGGGTGGGTTTGAGATAGCAATATAATAAAATGTTTATGAAATACCACACAGCACATATGTGCTGTGCTCCCTTTCCTTACAAGGGAAATGGTGCACATAATGTGCTACTGTGTATTGATAAAAATTCAATAGGATCATGAGGGCTGAATGATGTTGCTTCAAGGGGGCTGGATCAGGCACAATGGATTGGACATACTTGGTTTACAATATATGTATGTACTTAGGAGTGCAGCCAAAGAGCTGAGCTTCAAATTGCAGGCATTAATGTTGGCATGCAAACACTGGAATAATGTGACGAGACACCAGAGTATGGGTAAACTAAGGCATCTCTACACCAGCCTAAAATCCTGCATTTAAAACGGGGCTTTCAGCTTCTGTTTTAAATGCAGGATCACAACTGACTGCCTTTACACAAGCTCCCTCCCCGCCCCCTCCTGCTTTCGGTTTCTTTGCGGGATAAGGAAAGGCTTTACACAGCAGCCACATGGTTTGAACTGAGGGAGAGCCTCCCTCCCTCCCTGGCATGTGTGCAAAGGTGGGGGGGAGTCTTGTTTTTGTAGCTTAACTGTTTTCTCTTGGCCCCAGTCCTGGGCACTTACTTGGGAGTAAGCTGCATTGAACTCAGTGGGACTTCTGAGTAGACATAAGATCACCCTGTAAGTCTGCAACCCTCGAGTAAGCCCCACTAAACTTAATAGGGTGGTCTGAAACAACAGAGGATGTTGCTTATAAGCTTGGTGGGGGTGGAGGATCACAGGTGTCTCCCTTCGTTTCAGGGAGGCATTTTACCCTCTTCTCCCTCCAACTGAGAAATGCAGAGGCAGGAGACGCAATCAGCAGGCGATTCTTTCCCTCATGCCTTCCTTCCTCATCCTGACTGCACCCCCAACAACGGAAAACAAATGCCCACAGCAGGCAGACAGAGTGGTTTCTTCCGCTATGGGAGAATTTCATGTGGAGGTCATGCTGCTCCTGTTCCGTGGGCTGGAAAAAATACTCAATTTTTTCCGTTTGAGGAAAACACGGGATTGTTGTTGTTCAGTCGTTAAGTCGTGTCCGACTCTTCGTGACCCCATGGACCATAGCACGCCAGGCCTTCCTGTCCTGTGCTCTCTCCCGGAGCGTGCTCAAGTCTATATTCATTGCATTGGTGATGCTATCTAGCCATCTCATCCTCTGCCGTCCCCTTCTCCTTTTGCCTTCAGTCTTTCCCAGCATCAGGGTCTTTTCCAGGGAGTTTTCTCTTCGCATTAGGTGGCCAAAATATTTGAGCTCCAGCTTCAGTATCTGTCCTTCCAAAGAGCACTCAGGGTTGATTTCCTTTAGGATTGACTGATTTGACCTCCTTGCAGTCCAGGGGACTCGTAAGAGTCTTCTCCAGGTGGGAGGAAATAGTGGAATAATGACTGGACAATGATGACGTCGTGTAATGGACCCGTACAATTCAGTGAGTGAGAAACCATGAACGCACAATAAACGTGAGGTGTAGAGATCCCCTAAGGCCGCAATTTATTAACTTAAATACAACAAGATCTGCAACACTAACTTCTCCTCAAATGGAAAGAGAGGGCTGGGAAGGGGCAAAGTGGGTTTAAATAGCTCAGCTAGCTCGGGGGGGAGGCTATGGGGGTCAATCTTCTCTGTCCTCTGTCCTCCATTTTTAAAAACAAATAATTAAATAAGGCCAGTTTATCTGGCCTGCAGACCAGATAAACTGCCCCCCTTTTTTGCCCCCCCCCTTTTAGCCTGGCCTCGTTAGCTCCTCCTCTGAGCTGGTATTGGTATAGCATGCATCTGCGTGCCTATGTCTGGTGTGCCCTGTCCCACGTCAGGGTTGCGCACAAAGGCCACCCCAGCTCACACTCTTTCAGGACAGGCAGGTGAATGGGCTTTCCTGGGACACTGGGTTATCTTTGGAGCTGCTGAAAAGAGGATGATGATGAGGAGGATGTTTGACCAAGAAGGTACAGTGGCACTACTTCCTCACACAGCCTCTGATTGTCCAACTGATCTCTAACCAGGAGCAAAAATCCCCTGTAGTTAAATCCGCTGTGCAACAGGTCTTCAAAGAATACACAGAAGAAAACCCTGATGAGATTTTTAGTTATCCACCTAAGCCTCTGTCAAGATTCTTGGTTAGCCACTTCACTCAGAGTCTGCTGCAGCCAATGCAGGGCAATTTAGGGGGGGGGGGGTAGCAGAAACAGCAAATGTACTGTGCACACACAGTTTCCATAGCAGCATCACTCCCAGCTTCCAAGCCAGTACTCGGCACAGCAAAATCCAATTTGCTTCTCCCTTTCCCAGTCTTCTTTGTGGCAGAGGAGCAGGGCCACTGGGTTTTCACTGCATGTCTTCGAGTATAACAGGATTAGGAAACCTGACCTGTGGCTCTCCAGTCATTGGACTACAGCTCCCAGCATTCTCAACCATTGACCATGCTGGCTGGGGATTATGGGAGATAGAGGCCAACAACATCTGGAAGTCCCCAGGTCCTCCAGCCTTGGACTGTATAACATTTAGCATGCTTCCAGACAGAGGGCTCCTATTGCTAACAGTCAAAAGCTGCTGTACATCTATTCTGACTTTGCTTAATGGATTTTTTCTGAATTGCCCCAAAAGAGATCAAAAGAGGACAGTGATTTGCATTACATTTACATATGCTAATTTATATGTATAGATGCAAATTTAGACATAATAATTATAATTTAAATAGAAATACAGCACCTCTCACCATAGTGTGGAAGACTGGCCAGGTGACCTGTATGTCTGCCTCTTCAGTCTGCTGTTCAGGTCCTAACTGCTGATGGACAACAGTTCTTATGGTTCTTCGTCTGTAAACTGGAATTGGACAGGACAGCCCTTCAAATAGAGGGCCATCCTCTGTAAAAAAGGACCCCTGGTCACCCTCCTATGCCTCCCAGCTCCTGTCTCAGATCTGTTTACAAGGCCTGTCACTCTCACTGCAGCACCAGCCCCTGTGCTTAAGACATGAGTCTTTTTGCTCCTGGATTTAGGCCAGAAATAGCAATTCTTTGATCTATAAAACACCTAGGAAGTGTTTTCCTTTCTTTTTTCATATACAGAACCCCACAAGTATTCTAGGGGGCAATTTACTCCAAACCAGAGGCCCTGAGAGAATGACATGCTCATATTCACACCCATCCATTGCCAAACTTTAATCATTTAGACAAAAAAGCCAGATCAAAGTCAGCATGCACAAGAGCTGGTTAACATGGAATCCTTTGTGGCAGGCATTTTCTGTACAAAGTCCCCATTAGCTCTTCTCTGGTAATATCTTAACTGTCTGTAATACTGTTCATGGACGGTACCACTGGACTGCAGGTGATGGGTGGTATGACTGAATGCTTTGCTATTAAAAGCAAAACCTTGAACATAGAAAACTAGATATCAGGGGGAAGGATTCTAATTTAACTCTCTTTCTGACATGCTAGCTCAGAGGCGGGGCATGTCTGGCCCTCCAGATGTTGTTGAACTGCAACTCCCATCAGCCCTCACCAACATAGCCAATGGCAAGGGATTATGGGAGTTGTAGTCCAACAATATCTGGAGGGCCACACCTTTCTCACTCCTGAGCTAGCCTTCTCTGTGTGGGGATTCTTGAGGAGTGTTGAATCCTCTGACCCTACGACATTCTCACCTGTAATCTGGAGGGGAACATGGGAAACTGGCTTATACCAAGTCAGACATTTGTCCATCTAACTCAGTACTGTCTGCAGAACTGAGAAGTCTCTCCAAGCTCTCAGACAGTGGTCTTTCCCAGTCCTACCAGGAGATGCTGGGGATTGAACCAGAGGTCTTCGACACGCAACACGTGTGCTTTACTGCTGAGCTATGGTGAAGTGGTTGTAAAAATGGACTAAAAAGAATACAGAAATCCTCCCTCCACTCGCCATGACTTGACTTGCATCAGAAAAATCATCGGGGGTTGTTGTCATGTCTGTTTCTCTATGCTGGAGACCACAGCATCCGCCCCCTTCCTTGAGGCCACCCTCCCCTCCTTGCCCACAACAATCTTCGTAGAGTAACTACAAGCCTACAGAGATCATTTGAAGAGTTGCTGATCTTGGCACTTTCTGGCTGGCGTGTTTATTTTGCACAGAACTGCTGATTCTGTCAAGCTGTCTGGGAACATCTGGGCTCTGGGGGGAGATAGAAATATGACGTTGTCAGGGCTTTTCCTGTCACGCTTTGGAAACAGGCCTTTGCCCTTTTCTTCCTGAAGGCATTTTTTTGCCTTCCTAGGGTTCATTTCTTTGTTGTTATGTATATTACGCAAGCTTCTCTGTGAACCAGCTGAGATGGGGAGCGCATGGTGTCGGCCCACGCGCACAAGGAAAGAAACAGGGGGATCGTGGGGATGACAGTGATAGACTTGGTGGTAGAGTGGCCATGTGTCCTTTTTACAGGGAGCAGTCCTCTATTCAAGGCATTCTCTGTCTGAAGGGCTGTCCTGTCCAAGCCTGGTTTAAAGATAATGAACCATAAGAAATGTTGCCCATCAATAGTTAGAACCTGCACAGCTTACTGAACAGGCCGGTGCACAGATTACCTGGTCATCTTCCACACTGTGGTGATATGTACTGAATTTCCATTTAAATTATAATAATAATTTCTAAATTTGCATTGATACATGTAAATTAGCACATGCCAATTTATTATTATTATTATTATTGATTGCATTTATATCCTGTCTTTTTTCCTCCAAGGAACTCAAGGCAGCGTACATAATCCTCCTCCTCCTCCATTGTATCCTCTCACAACAACAACCCTGTGAGGAGGGTTGGGCTGAGAGTCTGTGACTGGCCCAAAGTCACCCTGTGAGCTTCCATGGCTGAGTGGGGACTAGAACCCGGATCTCCTGGCTCCCAATCCAGCACTCTCGCCACTACGCCACACTAGCTCTCACTTGCAATTTATGCAAGTCACTGTCCTCTTTTGTCCCCTTTCTGGGCAATTAAGAAGTGGCCACGCTAAGGAGTCCTGACAGCCAAATTCACCACCCAGGGCCTCATCCATCCTTTCCCACCAAAACATCAATTCCACATCAATAGATAAAATATCAATTTGCCAAAGTCCTCTTCCCAAACTGCTCCATCCACTGCACATGGGCAGGGTTTCACTTCCTGGAGTGTATTCCCAGAGAATGAAAGCAGAAGACCTGCTGTCACAAATCCATTCCTGAGACTTACCTGCCTCCCCAGTATGAGGGACATGGACTTCTTGTGAGCGTGCCTCTGGTACATGAGGTAATTCATTGACAATGTCAAGCCAGGACCTTTTCAGCGACAGATCTACTCTTGAGTAGGGAGCAACAGCCTCCCTACTCATTTGGCGCATCTGGGGTGGGCAACTTGTGGCCTTCCTGATGTTTTGGCCTACAACTTCGAGCATTGCTCACCATGGGCTATGCTAAGGCTAATGGGAGTTGTAAGCCAAGAATCTGGTGGGCCACAAGTTGCCCACTTCTGGCCTAGAGCATAGAAGGGGTGCTGCCCGCCCCACTGGTGGCAACCATTGTGGGTTGGCATGACAACAGACCTGTCTCCTTTGATCTGTATACTTTGAGGAGCTCATTATTGGTCAGTGGATTCTCCAAAGGAAGCCCTATTTCTTCCTTACTTGCTAGAGAGAGAGAGAGTGTGTGTGTGCGTGTGTGTGATTTGGATTACGGCTGCTTTATTGGGGAAGTAGGGTGTAACCCTTTCCTCTTACGTTGTTTCCTGGACTTAAATGCTCCATAGAAGCTGCTTTTAGCTGTGGAGGAGGTACAAAGACAAATACTCATATTGTGCATGCCTTTTTGTTCCTTAGTGGCTAGTAGCAGCTTCAGGAAGGGTGGAGAGATAGAGATCAGGGAAATAATGTGTGTGTGTGTGTGTGTGAGAGAGAGAGAGAGACCGTAATCATGGAGCTTCCACATCATGTGGAGTTTTGCCTTCAGGACTTTAGTCAGAAACAGTGCCAGATCCAAGTTTTTAAGGGCCCTTGAGCAAGACACCCTCAATGGACCCCCTCTTCACTGAGTCTACCTTCTCGCCACCACTGCCATCAGCTACTATTGCTCCTCCCTCTCCTCCTTGCTCCCACTCCCTTGCTTGACAGGCAGAGAGCCAGTGAGCAAGGAGGCCGTGGTATCTACTGCTCCTCCTTCTCACCACCGTTGTTGTCTGGGCCAGAACAAGAGGCAGATGAGCAAGCGGGCTGCAATGGTGAAGAGGAGGAACAAATCCAGGGGCTTCTTGTCACTGGGCCCCTGCTTGGGTGTGGGCCCTGGTCAGGTGCCCAAGTATGCCTACCCTTGTCACCGAACCTGGCCAGAAATATTATAGTGAGGGATCCAAAGGGTACATGCAGTAGGGCATAATGAAGGGCAACCAGAACCTAAATACAAGTAGCCTAATACATTTATACAATTGCATTAAATACTAATACAATTTAACTGAGTACAAAGTAGTGCCTAATGCTTGTTAATCATCTCCTTTTGCATTCATTGGCCAGAATGCTGCAAGGTCTTATTACTGAGCAATTGGAAAGAATACTGCCTGTGTACCTTTCACTATATCTCCATGAGTCCCCGCAAAGGGCTAGAACTTCACTAAAAAAAAAAGAAAAAAAAGATGAAGGCTGAAAATCCAGGGAGAGGTTTTAGAATCCCCCAGAAGGAGCTAAGACCTCATAGACACCCCCACCCTGGTCACTTTGGACTTAGTTATGCATTTTAATCCTATTTTTAACTTTCAGCCCTGACTTGTGGCCTAGGAGATAAATCCTGCTTGTTGATCCTTGACAGTAGTCAACCAGTTGGGGGCATGGAGAGGAAGTCAGGATAATTTTTTTAAAGTATCTGGGCTAGTTGCCAGTATATATTTCTATATTTCGCCAAAAAGAGTTTCCCCCTCTTCTGAAGCTGCATTTTACTTTAGAAATGCTGCTATCTGCTCAAGTTGCATGTATTAGTTATAATATGCAGAGTTAAGAATGGATTGTTTGTACTGACTGTAATATGTAGTTAGCCTCCTCAGTCCTCTCCAGATCACTTAGATGGGGTGGGCACCTTGTGGCCTTCCAGATGTTTTGCCCTACAGCACCCATCAGCCCTAGACAGAATAGCCAATGGTGAGAGATCATGCGAACAAGTTCCCCACCCGTGACTTAGGAACCAGTCGTCAAAAGCAGGGGTGGGCAGGATGGAGATCACAGCCCACTCGTGGACCACTAGTGGACCAATTTCTGGTGGAACACCTGGTGCTTGCAGCTTGCTGGGTTTCTTGCAAAGCATGCTGGATTAGGTGGGTTTTGGCCTCATCCAGCAAGGTACTCCTCATGTTCTTCTAGGAAGAGTACATACCCAAAATCATTTAACACATGTTTGTTATGCTTTAACCGTGAAGATATCCTGAGGATGCACCCTTGCTCTGAAAATTGAAAACATATCAACAAACCACAGGGATTCTAGCTGTTTTTTAAAGTAGAATATATAAGACAAAATTAGTTCATTACAGGTTCCTGTTCAAGAAGGCTTGTTAATAACAAGCCCTTTCCTGTGTTTTGAAGAATGGATATTGGAAGTCCAGGGTTGGGCTGTTCTCACACACATTTTCTTGCACACATCATCCTATCACGATGCCCAACAAATGTAAAGGTGATGGTGTGTACGTGTGATGGGGTGAATAGATATGGTGGCCTGGGTTAGAATGACTCCTTTTCCAGGAGGAAGGAGAGGCACGCAATCTCTCCTTGCCCCTTCTCCTCTTCCTCCTGGGAAGTTGTGCTGCTGTTCCTTCTGAGTGTGCCATCTGCTCCCACAATTTGCAGCAGTAAGGTGACTCCGCAATTCTATGCACGCTTACTCAGATGGTCACCCTATTGTGTTCAGTGAAGCTTGCTCCCTTAGTGAGTGTGTTTAGGATTGCAACATCAGTCACAAAGAAGCATCTCTGTCCCCGATTCTTAAGCATGAGTAGATCCCTAGCCTGCCTTTCCAAGGCATCAGATCTACCCCAATTAAGGGTGCAGCTTGCTGTGAGACCCTTCTTCAGGTGTGGACATTTAGAAACTTAAGCTAAAACTAAATGTGAATAACCAGCCTTTCCCAGCCTTCCAGATGTTTTGACAACAACTCCCATCATCCCTGACCACTGCCTGTGCTGGCAAGGTCAGATGGGAGTTGTGGTCTACAACATCTGGAGGGCACCAGGTTGGGGGAGTCTGGAACAGGCTAGTGTTAATTTATACCCTTAGGTCAATCCAGAATACCTGAGTACTTTCACATGGCACAAAAGAAGACACAGATTTTCATAAAATGTGCATGCACTAATGATTATAATTTAAATAGAAATACAATATATTTTACCATACTAGGGAAGAGAGGCACACTAGGTGAGCCTGCTGCCCAGTCTGCTGCCAAGGTGTTGAGTGGTGATGGGCAATGTCAAGGCCTCTCCCTGCTCTCCCTTCTTAGGGCTCCTTATCTTTAACCTGGACTTGGACCAGACAGCCCTTCAAAGAGAGGACGCCTTCAAATAAAGGACTGTCCGGTGTAAAAGAGGACACCTGGCCACCCTATGTTTTCAAAAAGAGCAGCCATGCAATGCGATGCCACAAATGCTTTTGAAGCACACAGGAGCCATCAATATCCAGATTGCCTTGGCATGAGCTCTCTCACATTTCGGATGCAGGCTTGTGGATAAATGTGTGGTCAAATGGCTGTCTGTGGTGGTGGGATGGTGTCAGTTGCTGACCTACCCCCCATCCCTGCTTGTGACAGAGACCCACTTGGATGTGAGATACAAAGACGTTTGATCAAGAAATACATCGATGTTAGATCACCTCCCAGGCCCTATATATTTGCTCCCCATAGAAGTATAAACAGTCTGCCAGACTCCATCTCTCCCCTCCCCATTACTCAGCAGCACAGTCAGCTCCTTATCTGTGCTCAGGAGGAAGCTGTGCACATATAAATTATTGTGGGATGAGGCTCTCTGGGCCTTTGGAAGGAATGTTCCGGAAAACGTTGAGTGCTCCCCAAACAGCCTCTTCAGGGCAGAGAGCCAACAAACTGAAGAGTGGTGTAGAAGCACTGGTGGAACTCAAGATGCCACAGTCTGCACCACATACCAAATTCTGCACGTGGGCCACAATTCTGCAGATGGGAAAACACATACAGTTATGCTAATGGCTGGAAGAAACACCTATTTTGTGACCTGGGTACATGGCAGGAGCACTTGGTAGCATGACAAATGGATTTCTCCCTAGGGTAAGCTACTTATGAATAATCACAAAACAGGAAAAAGAGGACAGTAATTGGCATAAATTTGCATATACTACTTTATATGTATAGAGGCAAATGAGAAATAATCATAATTTAAACAGAAGTACAGTACATCTCACCATAGTGTGGAAGACTGTGACCAGGTGACCTGTGTGCCCGCCTACCTGGTTGATTATTTTTATACCAGACTTGGACAGCCCTTCAAATAGAGGATGCCTCCAAATCAGAGGATAGTCCTCTGGCAGCCCTTCAAATTGAGGACTGGCCTTTGTAAAAGAGGACACCTGGACACTCTATGCCTAGGGCCTAGAATCAGTTCAGTAGTCACTCTTTAGATCCCATCGATGTCAGGAGAACAAGATCCATTAAGACAGTATGCTGTGGTATATAGAGAATACAGGCCACTTTCCCCTTGTCCTAAGGTATTAGTGTTTGACCTGTTGCAATATCTGGAAATATTTCCTCTTCTCCTCTGTTCAATGTTATACGGAAACATTTCAGACAGTGCCAGAAAGTTCTGCTATAAAGCAAGAGTCCAGTTTGGTTGAGTCTTACTTTATAATATACTTAGCTTTTTGGCTAATACAGCCATGTTGCTAGGAACTTGCCACTCAAGTGGTTCCTATCCCAGACACTGCCCATGCCCAGATGTGCTTAGCTTCTGAGAGGAATGATGTCAGATGCATCAGTCACCTTCAAACAGTTCTTTGGATAGTCAGAGTAGCCACCTATGTTCTCCTGACACTGATTGGTTGGCCCAAAATGATCTAAACAACTCAATAGCTACCTGATACAACTCCAACTTTTCAAGGCTGGGACCTAAGAATAAGGATTGAAATCAGTCTTGGGAAAAAAAGAATGTAAAAATTTGCACTTTTGAGTCCACAGTTCGTGGACAAAGAAAGGTCAATGGCTGCAGTGAAATTCATAACCCCCTGGCAAGTTCTGAATACTGGAAAATACTGGAAAATGAGGCTTTGATGCCTTCCAAATGGAGTTTCTGTCTGGGATTTGTTGTCATTCAGAATTCATATTCCAAACCAATGTTATTAAGGCTTCAATCACTTTCCTGGAGTAAGCCCTACTGAATTCAACGAGACTCATTCCAAGTAAAAAATGCATGGCATTGTGCTGTGAATTTAGGAAAACCACCAGAGTAAATGTGTTTTTATTTATTTTGTTTACTTATTTAAAATATGTCTGTACCACCCTTCATCAGAAAGATCCCAGAGTGGCTTGCAACCAATTTGAAGCTATAAAATATAACAGAAAAGCACCAACAGTAAAACACAGGGCACTTTACAGTAAAACATTTTAGATCTGCTAACTGTCAAAAAGCAAGGTGGAAGATGATGAAACAAGCCAAGCTGTTAGAGAATTTCCCAGAGTTGCCAATAAGGCTGCAATCTGACCCACTTACTTGTAAGCATTCAATGATACTTACTTCTGAGTAGACATGGATAGGATAGTATGTCTGAGTAGATATGGATTAAATGCAGATTTGGTGGCTTGAACATTAAGCAAGCTTTTTTTCTCCCTTCCCCCTTTTGCTTAACATCCATCCTGATGAAGAGTTTTGGAGAACTGCAAAAAAAGTGCCCCTGCATTTTGTGGCAATATTGCCTAACTATGGATGTTGGATTTTTTTCTTATGGACCACCAACACAGCTTCCTTTCCTCCCTCCCCCATTACCATGGTTTTTTCCTCCCATTTTCCTGCTTTTCCCCTCCTCCTCCTCCTCTTCTTCCTCCTCCTCCTCCTCCTTTGACAATGATTTGACTGTTCTGTCTTACAAATAAATGAAGCTGTTTATAAATAAAATTGCCAAAGGAACCTGTTTGCAAAGAGAAACCTAGTGGGAAAAAGCATCTTGGACTCGAGCTATCTCTTCAGACTCAGGTCCCTTGTTGGCATTGTGAGTGCACACTAATTTTTCTCAATGGGGCCTCTGTCTCATTCACCACACAGTAGCACTGCATTAAGATTGCACAGGCTGCTGTAAATCTGACATTTCATGACTTCCAAGTACTTGGCTTAGCCATCTAAATAACAGCCTTTTAATGCAGTTTTCATACATAATAATCTGCATATTTGCCTGACTATTGATGAGATCTTTATAGTTTCTATTAGCATAGTATTTGAGCTATGCAAAATATATTTCAGTCTTTTATCATCCACGCCAAAAAAATACCAGTGAGATGGAAAACTGAGACTCAGACATTGTGGAATGGGGGAGATTTGGACACAGCTGCAGATGGCACAGGTCATTATGCCTGGTAACAGCTCCTCTTTCATTCAGTCACTCATTGAGAGCACTAACGTGAATGAATTATTATTTTTCCAACGTGGCACATATTTTCTCAGATCAGAGTTTCCTAGAGGAATATCACAAGGATCATTCAAAAACCTCTGTGGGCCTATTCATAGCCCCCAATTTATCAACCAATACTTGAAGGATCACGAATTGAACTTTTAAAATCATGAGATTTCAAATATTCCATTTACATTCAGAGTATTTAACTATATCATTTTAGCTTGGGAATATTTATGGAACATTGTTGTCATGTTGGCTTGGTTCGCACATAATGCTAACTAATGGTTTATTTAACTCAGGCTTTGGTGTTCTACCCAGGGTTTGTTTGGCAGATGATTGAACAAACTGTAGTTTGTTTTCTCAATACCTGGGTTGTTTGTTTCCCTCGTCCTTTGATCGCTCACTCCCTGTATCCCAAATGCTTTTGCAGCGCTGTCTGTGGTACTGGCATGTACAGTGTCTGGGTTTATTTGTAGAGATGGAAGGATTATATAAAATCCATCCTGTCTACACTTCATGAATTGTTAGGTGTCTTTTGTTCCATTTTCTGCTCATTGACAGAATTGGATTTTTTTTTAGTTTCCGAATTTGCACTTGCAAAAATGTACAAATCTCCCAAAATGCACATTTTCACTCTTCAGCCTATGGGGGAAATGTGCATTTTTGGCTAGTATTTTTTTAAATTTTGTATGTATTTCTATTACTAAATTTGTGGAAAATTCTGGAAGGTTAGGAAAACAGTTTGCAAGTCTGCAGAATCCACTTAACTGGGGCAAGGCCGGTCTGCTGCAGTATCTGTGGGTCGGATTCATAAAAGTCCAAACTCATTTGGTTCCATTGTGGATTTCTCTGACATCTCTGTTTGTTTTTACCGCTCTTGCCCACCGCTTCTGTAGCCTGGTGAAACAACCCATGAACAAACTATGGTTCTGGGTTTGCACATAATGCGAACTCATGATTTAAACAACTCAGATTCACCACCCCAAAACAAACTATGGGTTCTTTTTCTGGGCTTGTGGTTAACACAAACCACACCATGGTTTTTAGCGCAGCCACATTCACACATCACAACCACCCAGAATTAGTGTTGTGTGTGAGCCAGGCCATAATCTTTTCTTTGTCACTGTCAAACAACCTCTCTGTCTCTATTCCCCCATTAAAGAAATCTCCAAAGCCCCAAACCTTTGCATTTGAAATTCCAGGTTGAAATATAAATTTCTAACTTTCGGATTCAAACTAAGATGGTGATGACCCAAATTCAGTTTTTGGGCCCTACATTATATTCAGCGCTAGTGAAAGGACTTTATTCAAAGATATTTTTTTTTCTTTGAAAGGTAAGGTAAGGTTAGCCGAGCAGGATCACTTCCTTTTGGGAAATGGCTGAAATTATACGGTCAGCCCGATAAGAATAAGAAGCAACATAGGTTGGAGCACAAAATCTTGATCCAGACATCCACGAGTACTTGGATGTATACACAGATTTGATGATGCTCTTGGACATGCAGGCCTTCCCATACCCTCCAATGGACAGAGCCCATCCACGCACCCAAGGGAATGTACACATAGGTCAGTTGCCTCCACTGATTTAAATAGAGATGCCTTTTGAGATTGGAGAACTCCATGCATGCATTGGACCTCAATGACTGGGAAAGTCTGATGTATCTGGGCACATTACCAGAATCCACAAGAAGAAAGAAAGCTAAAAGCTCTGTCCAAGGCTGGCCCAATTCCAGAGGCAAACTGGACAACCACCTGGGGGCCAAGTTCCAGGGGTACCTGCTTCTGCATTGTATTTAGATTTTGGTCAGGTTACTTGTCCTTTGTGACTAGCCACACCTCCCATGGCAGCCATTTTGTGGTGGTGCCCAGGCAGTTTCTCAAATTGCTGAATGTGCCCATGGGCCCAAAAAGGTTGCTTACCCTGTGTTAATGTATGCCTGTGCCTGAGCACATGCACTCTGAAATTGTGAATCCCTTACTGCTAGAGAGTCAGTTTGTAGTTAACACTTCTGGGAAGTTCTGGCCATGACAGTGGCTCTTGAGAATACCAAAGCTGGCCACCCCTGCTGTACTTGATGGGATGGGGCCCATGGATGAAACGAAGATTTTGAACAAGTCCATTGCCTGATGATCTTTCATGCGAGCAAGCAAAGTTTTTGCAGCTTTCCAAAAGTGCAGGAGCTCTGGAATGTATTCCACAGTAGACTCCTTCAGGCGTCACAGCTCCGTGGACCCACCACGATGACTGCCATGATGTGTGGACCAACAGGAACAGGGCCAGTAACAAGGTAGGCATGGTTGGGCACCTGCCAAGAGCCTGCACACAAGGGGGGCCCACTGACAAGAGCCTTGTGGAGTTTCTCCTCCTCTTCACCATTGCAACCTGCTTGTTCAGCTGCCTCTCGCTCTGGTCCAGACAACGGTGGTGGCGAGAAGGAAGAGCGTAGATGCCATGGCCGACTTGCTCACTCACTCTCTGCCTGTCAAGCAAGCAAGTGGTTGGGATGATGATGAGAAGGAGGAGGAGGAGGAAGAGCAGCTGGTGACAGTGTTGGTGAGAAGGTCGATTCACGGAGGTAGGGGGCCCATGGAGGGTGTCTTGCCCAAGGGCTCTCCAAAACCTGGAGGCAGCACAGAATAGAAACAAAGGGATCCATCTTATACCATTAGTCCATCTAGGTCAGTATTGTCTGCAGTGACTGGTGGCAGCTCTCCAGGGTTTCAGGCAGGATTCTTTCCAAGTCTTCCAAGGGGTTGAACCTGGGACCTTTTGCATGCCAACCTTATGTTAGCTCCACCACTTAGCTGTGGCCCTTCCAATAGACTGAATGCACTCTAAGAATAAGGGTGAATTTGAAGGTCTTCACCCCACAAATGACATGTAAATAAATAGTTAACACAGGAATATAGCAATAAAGCAGTATCCACCCGCTATGCCTCTCAAGGAGAAAAATGTACAGCAAGGTTTGTTCAACATGCAACAATAAACAAAAGGGAATGAAGAGGAACTGCGAGCCAATTGCAAGCAATTTTCAGGCTGAAGGTAATTACTAGGCCTGGAAGCTGTCCAAGCACTGGGGTTAACAGCCATAATATTGCAATGTTTAATTCTCTTTTTTTTAAGGTACTCTTGTTGAGACTATACATCGTTTGCAGCGTTTAGTGAAGAGAATTGCTGGCTAAACCATCCCCAAAGCTGTTCTGCGGGACTGACTTGTTTTTCCAAACACTTGTCTTTATTCATCAATGGGTCATAAAGACAATCCTTAACAGCCAGGGAAATTACTGCCAGCCAGGCTGGCTGGCATGCAGAAGGGATATCATATCTCCCACCATAAGTGCTGTGAAAGGAGATGCAGGTTCCAGGAACAAGCACTTCTGTCGAGATCTCCAGCTCCCGCATCTGCACCCAAGATGACGGGCTTTAAGGGCTGCTTGCCTTTCGCTCAGTTCGCTGCAGGAAGGCGTGCTGCTGCAAACAGCACACTTGGGATTTAGCAGCGGATAAATTGATAGCAAGAACGTGGGCTCCCTGTGGCAAGCCTGGAAAGGAAGAAAGCTGAGCTTTCAAACTGATGATACTTTCTTCTTCTTCAAAACTAAAAACAATGGAACCCATTTCATATGGTGGCCACCAATAGACCACACCTTCAAATGGAGTACTGTCCTCTGTAAATGAGGACACATGGCCACCCGATGGGGCCCAAAGTGGATTACACTCAGAAGTCTCCATACCCCCCTGTGTTTCTCCCTTCCCTTTTGCCAATAAGGGCCCCCATGCTAAGAGCGTTGAGACAGGTCTGTCTTTTCCCAAGTGCTTCATGACAACTAACTCTCAAACAAAGCTGTCCCTTTCTGATGATGTCATCCAGCTGGAAGTAGCCTTGTCTCTTCTGGCCAGTTGCTAGAAAAGTAAGGGGGCAAGGCAGCTTCTGGGCTGGCTCTGCCACAGATCCACCAAAACCCACCGGGCTTTACCCTGGCCCTGCTAAAAAGAGAGAGAAAATACTGGGCCCCATCTCTGACTTTTCTCTGGACTGACTCAGACTTGCACACTGATCCAGAGAGCACCCCACCGCTCAGGCCCATCCAGATATCAGCATTTTTTATTTCAAAAGTTGGCAACCTTACCTCTGTCATGGTAGCCACTGCACGTGTGCTGACTTCCAGATGATGGTGCCACCCACAAATATGGCAGCTGGTGTGGAGGCTAGGGAGGCCACTTATGAAGCATGGAAGTAGAAGAAATGCATCACCAAACAAAAAAGGCCAAAAGAAGACAGTGATTAGCATAACATGTGCATATGTTAATTTATATTTCATAAATATATATTTAATTATTTAAATCTGGAAATAACTATTCCAATTTAAAGAGAAATATACATCTCACCATAATGTGGAAGACTGTTGTAGAGGTGACCTGTTTGCCTGTCTGTTTAGTTTTGCTATTTAGGGGCTAAGTGTTGATGGGCTCTGATGGTTCATTATCTTTATACCAGACTTGGACAGGACAGTCCTTCAGATAGAGGATGGCTTCAAACAGAGGATGGTCCTCTGGCAGCCCTTCAAGAGAGGACTGTCCTCTCTAAAAGAGGGCACATGGCCACCCTATCCCATTCAGGACTCACGTGTGCACTGATCTTTAGCAAACTGCCGCAACTTTTTGAATTCTCATGTTATTGTGCTCAAGGCCAATGCCTGCTGCATGTAACCTGGGTCCTTGTATGACCACCACCACCTGTGGAACGAGCAGTAGGAAGTCTGCCTTACAGAGGACCATGAATTTCCACTGGTGCCAAAAGCAGATTGAATAACTTCTGCTTTTTAAGTTTTCCAAGCAAGAGTTTCTTTGTTCCAGGATTCCTTGGTGCAAGTGTGCAACCTGTGATCTTTTGCACTAGTAGGCACAATCTCACCTAATTTGTTTGCAAAGAGCTTCCCGGATTACCTTTTAAAAGACTGTAACATACTGCAGACTTTCGGTGGCCACTTACTCATCACCCAAAAAGAGGACAAAGGGGGATACGGATTTGCTTAAAATGGGCATATGCTACTTTACATGTGTAGATGCAAGTTTAGAAATCGTTACTTAAAAGAGAAATACAATCCGTCTCATTATAGTGGGGAAGACTGTGACCCAGTGACCTGTATGCCTTGCTCAGCCTGCTGTCCAGGTGTTGATGGGCAACTTCATGGCTCTCCCTCCTCAGGGTTCTTTATCTTTAAACTGGACTTTGATCGGACAGCCCTTCAAATAGAGGACTGGCCTCTGTAAAGAAGGACGCACGGCCCCCATATGCCGACTGTGCTTCAAGTCTAAGGATGAGTTCTGTGAAAGCTACCTCACTGTTTTGTGATGTTTAGTTGGTCCCAGTAAAATTACTGTGCTACTGTCCCTGTTAGATTTTACTAATGTGCTTTGTGTGTGTGCGTATTATATTTTATACACCATCTTGTGTGCAAATTTGGAATGTTTGAAGAGAAATAATACAGACATTATTGTTGTCGTTCTAATGTGTCATCGGTGTACATAGTGCTTTGCAGCATAAGCAAAAACACACACACACGCAGAACACCCAAGAAAAAAAGATCCTTGCCCCAAGAACCTTACAATCTATTAAATCTGTCCATGGAAAGAGGAAAGTGGGCGATGGGAAAGGAAAGAGTAACAAAGGACGAATGTACTGTTAAATGTGCTTAGGCTGTTTTTGTGCAGACAAGAGGCATTCGAAATGCAAATGACCATTCTGGCCAACATTCACATTGCAAACCAGTTAATGTGAGAACTTCTATAAGACTCACGTGAAAAAGCCTGCACTGCAGTTGGAGATGAAGACTGGTGTCGTGATCCAGCAAAACAATTAAGCGTAAATAAGTCAGTTGATTTCAGTGGGACAGTTATGCTTTCTCATGGCAAACAATGGGTTGTAAACATGCTTCTGTATGATTGGATCATGTCCTTGTTAAACAAAGGTTTCACAGGAAAGGTAGGCTTTAGATCACACATCTGTGGCACAACATGTGGAATATTATGCTAATCCATTTGACCCATATTCTCAGCATGCCGCTTGGGTCATGTGAACTGGCCTCAAGCCAAACACAGAACAGGGATGGGGAACATGTGGCCCTCCAGATGTGTCAAGAGTGTAATTCCCATCATCCCCTACCATGGCTTTGCTAGCTAGAGCTGATGGGAGTTGCAGTCCAACAACATCTGGAGGGCCACATGTTCCCTACCCCGATACAGAAGGAAGGTTGTGCAAAACAGACCATGGGTTATATGAGGGTTGTTTATTATTTATTTATTTAAAATTTATTTATTTAAAACATTTGTATCCCGCTCGATATCATTAAGATCTCAGGGCAGCGTACAGATAAAATCAATTTAAACCATATGAAACAATAAACAATTTAAACACTTAAAAACATATTAAACCACGAACAAGCTAATACCAATGAAAATCTAAAACAATAAAACAGTTAAAACAGTGTGCTACTTTAGGGAATGCATTTAGCCCTCGAAGGCTTTGACAAAAAGCTATGTTTTTACTTGGCATCAAAATGAGACCAGTGTCTGTGCCCGTCGGGCCTCCAGGGGAGGGCATTGCACAACTGGGGTGCCACAGCAGAGAAGGCCCTCTCCCACGTCCCACCATAGTGTATGTTTTGCACTGGTGGGATGCAGAGGAGGGCCCCTCCAACAGATCTCAGTCCTTGGGCAGGCATATAGGGAGAGGTGCTCCCTCAAATATCAAGGTCCCAAGCCATTTAGGGCTTTAAATGTCATCACCAAAACCTTGAATTCTGACCAGAAGCATATTGGCAGCCAGTGCAATCCCTTTAAAACTGCTGTTATATGATTTTTATAAGATGTTCCAGGCAGCAGTCTAGCTGCTGCACTTTGCACTAGCTGCAACTTCTGAGTTGTCTTCAAGGGCAGCCCCATGTAAAGTGCATTGCAGTAGTCTAATCAGGAAGTTACCAGCATGTGCACTATTGTGGCTGGGTTATCCCTCTCTAGCAAAGGCCATAGCTGGTGGATCAGGTGAAGCTGGCCCCCAGTACTCCAGGAGTCCACCTGCGGCTCCAGTGACAGGGATGGATCTAGGAGTACTCCCAAGCTACGCGCCTGCTCCTTCAGGGGGAGTGCAACCCCCTCTAGGACAGGTCGCTTACCCAGTTCTCGGACTTGGGAACCACCAATCCACAGAGCTTCCATCTTGTCAGGATTTAGCTTCAGTTTATTGGCCCTCATCCAGCCCATTACAGCCTCCAGGCACTGGTCCAGCACCTTCATCGCCTCGGCCAACCCCGACGACAAGGAGAAATAGAGCTACGCATCATCAACTTACTGGTGACACCCCACCCCAAAATTCCTTATGACCTCACCCAACGACTTCATATAGATGTTGAACAGCATGGGTTTAATCCATGCTCATCCCCAGTTTCTCATGACTTGGCAACCCCTGAGGGGAGGTTGCATATTCAAAATGGCAGCCACACACGCCACAGCCTCACCATGGGTTAAATAATGCACAGTGGGCTGTCGTATCATGCAAAGACCCCCAGTAAGTAGAAATAATCTCAACCCTTTCTAGTATGAAGATCCTCATTTACTTCAGAGTAGGTTGTCAGTGCAGCTCCCCTCCCTAGGAAATGAAGAAAGGAAGATGCTTTTTATGACCCCGTGATGAAGAGTTGCGTCAATTGAGACTCTAGTATTGCAATTTGAGGGCCCCGGGTGTGGAAATTTTTGCAGACTTTAAGCTGCGGCTGGTGTTTGAAAATGTATCGATGATTTAATATAGCCCAGTCAAATAGGGTGGAATGGCATCTTTTGGAAATCCACAACTGCGGAACATCTGGCTGGAGGGATATGCAAAGAAGATATACGCCACACAAGTGCTTTTAATGATCCCATTTCCTTATTGAAGCAACAGATTAAAAAGGGCCCATTGCTTTCAAATGGCGGTGAGACGTGCAGGATATTCATCAATCCTCGGCTCTGCATTTTCGGGTTGGGGGTTGGTGGGGAGGGTGCCAGATGTCGCGTGAGGAGGGTGGGATTGATTAGGTGGTGGGAAGGAGTAATATAGCCCTGGATTTTAGAAGAAAGCAAGGCAGCCATGAGCAGGGTTTGATGTGGGTTCTTTGGCGGTGACAGGTGGGAGGCGTAATGCATGTGGGTTTTGAAAAAGAAGAAAAGGGAGGCTTGTGCCCAGGCATATGAGCAAGGTTTTAGCAGGCATAGCATTGCTCATTAAGAGTCAATCATTTGGCATGAGAAAGTGACCAGAAACCAAGTAGGAAACTTCAGCTGGCTGCTGATCTTCTCCTTCCTTCCTTTAAAAATCCAATGAAAAAATGTTGATAGCCAATGCAGTGAAGGGCCTGCAAACGGCCTGCAATTTGGCTACAATTTCAGAACCAGAAATACCATGCCACATGCAAATTGTGACAGTCACAACAGCTGGAATTTTCCAGCACCAAAGAATGGGATTGTTTACTTAATGATTAATTTCTGTATAAAATTTCTTAATGGCCTTTCCTTGGTACAACACTAATAATAATAATAATAATAATAGAAAACCAGTACAGTCCACTTGAACACAGCATAAAAATGCTACACTCAGCAAATATTTCAGCGCTGAAAAATTAAAAGCCTGGGATTGCTCTCTGAGTACTGAGAAAGGGCAGCTGCTTTCTTTCACAGTGAGGGTGTGTGTGTATGTGTGTGTGAGAGAGAGAGAGAGAGAGAGAGAAGAGGAGGAGGAGGAGGAAAGTAAGAGCAGATAGAGACAATAAGAGAAAGACAGAAAAGAAGTGGTGGGAGAAAGATAAGGAAAGATGGAAGGAGAGAAAGAAAGAAGAAGAGAGATAAGGGGAGAAAGAGAAGTGGGGGAGGAGGAGCAAGAAGGGGCGATGGAGAATGTTACTTTGGACCCACCTACTTTTGGTTTTGGCCATGCCCATGCTCATCTCTGGCACGCAGCCTCTGGAGGGTTGCACATAATCATATGTGGCCCATGGGGTGAAAATGGTTCCCTGCCCCTGTTTTAAATTCTTAGCCTGGCAACAAAATACTGCACACTCATAAACTATTTTGAGTGGCATTTTGGCAGAAAATGCCGTTTCTACCAAAATGCATATGAGGATGGCCTTTCTAGGAAAGGCACTGCACAACTGTGGTGCCCCCTGCAGGGCCGGCCCTACCATTAGGCAGAGTGAGGCAGCCTCCTCAGGCTGCTGATTCATGAAAGAGCAGCACACTGTTACTTATTTAATTTATTATTGTTGTATTTTTACTGCCAGGTAGGAAGAGAGGTGTTTGTGGGATTTTCTGCCTTAGGTAGCAAATATCCGGGCTGGCCTTGGGTACTATGCACCTTGCCCAGCACTTACAGACATTACCTAAAGGAGGAAGTCCCATGCACAGGTAACATATCATTTTCAGACTTGCATTCCTGACTGCTACTGTCAACGAGCCCCTCCCTCCCCACCGCACAATCTCTGCATGTGCTTCGTCATCATATCCAAATAGGCCAGGAGTCTGCATCGTTGGCCCACCAGTACTGACACCTTCCCTGGGTCTGTGAGCTGCCATTTAAATATTTCCCACAGTGCCTTGGAGTGCTGCTATGTTGGGAAGATTGTGCTGCCGACAGGTTAGCCTGAGGCCAGGAGCTGTGTGAGGGGGTCCACCTTAATGTACTTTGACATGGGCCCACAGCGTGGCCACTTGCGCATTGCCAAAAAGAGGATGCAGATTTGCATAAAATTTGCACATTCTAATTTATAAGTACAGATACACATTTGGAATTCACTACTATAATTTAAATAGAAATACAGTACACCTCGCTCTAGTAGGGAAGACTGTAACCGGGCAATCTGTGTATCGGTTCAGCCTGCTGTGCAGGGGCTGCTAATTATGAATGGGCAACTTCAAGGTCCTTCCCTGCTCTCCCTCCTTAGGGCTCTTTCTTTTTAAACTGGACAGCCCTTCCAATAGAGGCTGTCTTCAAATAGAGGATTGTCCTCTTGAAGTAGGATGTATGGCCACCCTAAACCTAGAACTGGCCCTGGATCCAAACATGAACCTTCACATGGTAGTGGTAGCAGGCTGCTGCTGCTGCTGCTGCTGCTGCTGCTGCTGCTTCCTCCTCCTCCTCTTCCTCTGGAGGTTTAATGGCGAAGCAAGGCCTAAAGGCCCTGTAACCGCCACCTACTGATATCAGATTAGCTCAGGAAGTTAACTCACAGACTGCTGGCTAAGTGACTACCAAGCAAAAACTAGCAGGCATCTGTGAGCTGCCCCTCATTTTAAGTACCCATAATGCCCTAGTGCAGTATCCTTGGGCATTATGGGAAATTTAAAATGGCAGACCACTGCTGTTAGATGAGAGGAGAGCTAAGCAGTCAGCACCAGTGGGCCCTGTTGGGGCAGCTGGACTCCAGCACCTGACTCACAGTTTCAGGTGCTGACACCAGGCCTGCTTGAATAAGGAGTATTCAAATGGTGGAACGCTCAGATACCCAATCTGCTCATTACAGTCTGAAATGTTCAGCCAAACTACAGATACATCACCTGGGGCTGCTGCTTTAGCTCTCTTGTTCTCTCCACTTAACCTGCCTCACAGGGCTGTTGTGGAGATATAAGCCATGTTGACAGCACCTTGGCTCCTTGGAGGAATACAAATGTGATAAACAGAAAACAGTTATTTCTCAAGGCTTAAGGATTATTGATGTTTCAGCAATACAAAACTCGCATTTGTCTCCCATTTGGCTGTGAACTGTATACATGGTATGCTTACTGCTGTAATGTAGCCTGTCTTTTTCGCTCCTTATATGGGTTAATGGAGGTATGTGGAGAGGCTGGTGGGTAGATGAACCTGCCTTGGAACACGGCATTGAACGTGATGAATTGCTAGTCTCTTCCATTTATGGTCTTTTATTGATATTGTTAGATTTACACTTCCATAATCGAAATCAGAATAAAAGCCAGCATTTGTAATAAAGTCTTGATTTACTGTTATGGTTTGTAAATGCAATCAGATGCAACAGGACCATTGACGAGGTGGACTTTCTGCTGAAAGCAGTAGACTCACTCCAGGCCAGGGATTTACAACGTACATGATTCAGCCCAAGTTAAAACCTCACTGATTTCAATGGGAGAGCTAAGCGCTTAAAAATATCTAGAGGTGGTTGAGAATACTGCCACTATTGGTAGAACTGCTTCAGATTGGCCTTCAGGCTGTCTTAGAGTGGCCATGTGTTCTGCTTTACAGAGGACAGTTTGCTATTTGAAAGCATCCGCTGTTTCATGGGTGGTGAACCTGCTGACCGTTGGCTACATGAGACGCCCTGGTATGCCCCTGCCACTTCTCACTGCCCCATGCTGCCCTCTCCATACCCCAAATTAAACAAACAAACAAACAAAATGGTTTTCTGTTGTGCCTCTGGAATGCTAAAACAGACAAATTTAGCTTGTTTGCGAGCTAAAATGGTCAAAGATAGCTTGCAAACAAGCTAAATGTAACCATTTTAATGCTACTGAGCACAATGGAGTGGTTTGATGCTGAAATGTGGCAGCAAAATGGCAATGTTTTCATTTATTTATCGCTCCTACCCACTGTGGCCCATGGGGCGGGGAGTATCTTCTGCAGTTGCCCACCCCTGCTCTATTTGAAAGGATGTTCAGTCCATGTTTGTGGTTAACAACCCATAGTTACACCATAGAGTAGGGTTTGCGCATAACGACAACAGCCCATGATTCAACAACAACCCATACTCAGTCCATACTCTGGGGCCCCATCTACATGAGCCATTTTCTCTGAGGCTGCTGCAATCCGAGGACCTTCGGGGCATATGACACAGACACCACTTTGCAGCCAAACCGTGGTTTTCACTGGGAAAATGCGGATTTCCGCAGAGGTGTTTTGCTGCAATTTTTTTTAGCTTGCTGTAGGTTTACCGCAGTTGCTGAGCTGTCTGTCCCCTCCTCGAACTGACTTCGCAGTTTGTGGTTGGCGTGGGGTAGGCGTGCTTAGTGATTACATCATTCTGTGATGCCTTTTCACTTCTCCCTGCTCTTGCCTGTTCCTTCGCAGCTGTGCAGTAACAGAGAGGTATACCCGAAGCTCAGAGGGATCCATTTTGGAATGATGGGTAGGCACTACCTCTCACATGGGCACTCCCCGTCGCATGTGCGACCCATCGCGAAAGTCTGGGGCTGGAGGACTGCCGCTGTGATTGTGTACAAACAGTTGGTGTGGTAATGAAGGAGCGGACTACCCACATCTTACCAAAGAGGAACAGACAGACACAAAAGCACCCCTAAAATACAAAACAGCCACTAAACCCCCGAAGTGTCGCACCCTCATTCTAACGTGGCTGCGCAGCTGCGCATTTAAATATAACGGCAAAAAAAGAGCAGTGTGACTGCCGCAGTTTACTTCACTTTAATGGCCGTGTGTCAGCGCACAGCAGATTTTTCCATTGTAGAAGTCCGCAGTAAATCGCATGTTACTGCAGCAGAAGCTAATGCGCAGCTGCAGTGCTGTGCAGTTATGACTGAGTGAACGTTGAAAGCGGTGCCACGCAGATGGCCCCACGGTTGTTCTGTGCAAAGCAGGCCATTGCCTTCATGGAAAAGGTGGGATTTCTTGGGTTGTTCTTCCAAGCAGCTGTAGGAAGAGGGAGAGTAGGATTGGAGGGGCAGTGCTGTTTAACCCCTTCCTCCTGTGCCATTTTCCTGATCTAAATTCCCACCCTCCTCTTGAAATTGCTATTTAAAACCCCTTCCCTTAGCACTGTCTCCCCTATCTGGTTTGGGGCCCTGCTTTAAATGAAACAAACAAACAAACAAACAAGTAAGCAAACAAAGCTGTGGCAAATTGGATTACAGATCCCCCAGAGTCTCATCTAGTTTAGCTCTTACTGGAAGGATTGCGGGAGTAGCAGGAGGGTTGCATCCCCCAAAATAAAGGGTGCATCAAGACTGAAGTGCACAGATGCAGCCACTCACACACTACAAGACACACTGGGAAGCATGGGATATCGTCACTAAGTAGGGTGGCCACTTAGGAATTGCCCTCCAAAGAGGGCAGCAATTTGCATTAAATGTGCATATGTTAATTTATATGTATAGATGCAAATTTAGAAATAATTATTACAATTTAAATAGAAGTACGGTACATTTGACTAAGTGACCTGTGGTGCCAACGGGCAACTTCAAGGCCTGGCTCTGCCTTCTGATGGTTCTTTATCTTGAAACTGGACTTGGACTGGATGGCCCTTCAAATAGAGGACGCCTTCAAAATAGAGGACACTCCTCTGACAGCCCTTTAAACAGAGGATTGTTCTCTGTAAAAGAGAACACATGGCCACCTTAAGTGTGAGGGTTTAAAGGTCCGATCCAAACCCAGTCTGTAGTCCATATTCATTTTTTGGAGATGCAGAGGATATCTGAGAAACTAACGTAGTTCATTTCCAGAGATCTGTGATAATGGTGGATTTGCCCATCCTTAAATATCTCTCACTGAAATCGATGGAACTTTAGAGCTCTGCCTTTGGCAGGATTTTGTCTTTTATTCTTAGTTTAATGTGATGCAAAAGGGCAAAAGAGATGTTGCATCTTTCCACAGACTTAATGAAACAAACACACACACACACACGCATACACACACACGAATAAAGCTTCCCAGCAAATGTTGGCAAGGCATTTATTTCTCCCTCTATTTTTTACATCTCTGTTAATTAGATAATTAATCTTTATTGGTTCCTTCTCGTCTTTATTGCATGCCTCCCACACCATCCTGTTCATCGCACACACACACCCCTGCACCGGTGTATGCATCCCAGCTGCTGAGGCAATATTTTTCTAATAGAGTGTTTAAAGAGGAGATGGGGATGTGTGAAGAACAAGGGTGGGGAGGGAGAGGGAGCAAGAGAAGAGATGCCTTTGAAAAATAATTTTGCTTCTGTTACTAGCTAAAATAAAGCTGGTAGCAGGTAATAAAAAAGGGAAATCTCACAATACAAGAGACAATAAAGTCATTTTTTACAATAAAAATCTCATTCTCTCTCTCTTTCTCCCTGCACCTTTCTTTCTCCAGCTTTCTCGTTTGCATGAGCTGTTTTCCAGTCTGTGAATCCTGCCTTTCAGCCAGGAAAGATAGAAAGAGAATATGGAGGCAAAGAAAGAGTGCCCTGTGTTGCTCTTTTGTCTTTTTTTTTTTTAATGTTCCTAAAATGAAACCATTACTATCCTCAGTGGCATTGCCACTGCTAATTAGTAACCCCTGGTTATTATGTGGTATTGGGGAAGTGCATTTGAATACATTAGCGATATTTGTGTGGTTAATCCTTGGCATGACTCAGTGATGTTTACCCTCCACTGGATGGATTAGAGACCTGTTTGAATTGGTAAGCTAGGAGAAGCTGCTGGATGTGGCCTGCTCTCCCCCAGCTTGGCAGGGAGTGGAAAGGGTCCTGAGAGAGCATTATGGGGTGATAGAAACATGTCTCCAACCTGTCTTTTTCTATTGATCCCTACCTTGCAATCCGCTGGACCAAAGCACTTTCTCTTCACCCCCTCACCCCACCCCCCGAGACACACACACAAAAAATGAATATGCAAGCCAACTCTCTTTGAGATACCCAAACGGAGATGTTATTTACAACAGCAAATGGGCATGCCGTGCAAATCTGAAATTTGATGAATCTGACATGTTTTCCTGCTGCCCTTTAAAGGATATTTTCAATCTTAGTGATAGGTTTTACATTCTGAACCATCAGTCCGAAGCCTGAAGAAGGAATTGAAAATTAGATCGTAGCATCTAAAACTTGTATCAAATGCTAACTGCCCACCAAAGTGACATAAAGAAACAACTTGAGTGGGCAATCAGTTTCATTCCAGTGCAGAACACATGGGAGATAACCTAGCTAGCCCCTCTCCAATTATATCCCCTTGTATGTGTACAGCAGATTCCCAGTTTGTTGTGCTAAAGCAGCCTTTCCCAGCATGGTGCCCGCCAGAAGTGTTGAGGGTCTCCACTTTTGCATTGCCAAAAAGAAGAGGACAAAAAAGGATTTGCATAACATTTATGTATACTAAAGTACAGGCATAGATGCAAATTTAGAAATTCTTGACATCATTTAAAGAGAAATACAATACATCTCACCACAGAGGGGAAGAATGTGACCTGCGTACTTGCTCAGTCTGCTGTCCAGGCTGTTGGGTAACTTTGAGATAGGGTTGCTGGAGAAATCCTCAGCAGATACAGATGAGTTTGGATTTCTATGAACTCAACTTGTGGATTCTGCAGCGGACCCTCTATTTCTGAGTTGTGCAGAATTTGCAGACTTGCAGACCTTTTTTTTTAACATTTGGGGGGGATTTGTACAAATTTGCACTTAGGCTAATGCACATCAGCACTCATGTGCATTTGCTCTAATGTGCACTTGTGCTAATGTGCATTTGCGCAAGTGGAACAAAATTCTTGTACATCCCTAATAAAAACCCAGTGGTTCCATCAATGAGCAGACAATGGAATGAAAGACCCCTGACAAACTCTGAAACACAAATGGAATGGATTTAACAAAATCCGTACATCCCTACTTCAAGACCCCTACTTGACTGTCTTGATACAGTTCTAGATGTTTAAATCAGACTTGGACTGGACAGCCCTTCAAAGAGAGGACGTTTTCACATAGAGGAATGTCTTCTGTAAAGTAGGGCACATGGCCAGCCTAGACTGCAACTCTCATCATGCTGGCTGGGAATGATGGGAGTTGCAGACTAGCACATCTGGAGGGAACCAGGTTGGGGAAGGCTGTGTTAAACCTTTGTGCAGCCTTGTCACTTTCACAACTAGAGCCTGTAGAAGAACAAGAGTTGAGGCCACCAGTGCCAGCTGAGAGGGGTCCTGAAGTATGCCTGTGCCTTGATAGGTCCCATTGTCGGACAACCTCCCTGCAACATATGTTTTGCTGAAACAAGCCCATTGGTCTCACACATATTATCTGCTCAGACTACCAGCAGCTTTCCCAGGTCTTCTCAGGGCAGAGAAAGGGACCTTCTCATCACCTGGCACCTGAGATCCTTTAAACTGGAGATGCCAGCAGGAACAGAACCTGGGACTTGTAGAAGAACAATGAACATTACCAGCATCTATGCACTGCATTTTAATATTGAATTGGCTAAGAATTTTCTTGTGTGTGTGTGTGTGTGTATGGGGGGTGCTTTTTGGGTGTGTGTGTATTTTTTGCTATCCTCTGTAGCAGGGTAAAGAACTGTTTTGGGGTGGGGGGTCCCCACCACATCAGCCAGATGACATCAGGGGGCATATTGAATTGGCTAAACATTCCATAGTGTATGTGTATAGGTGTGTGTGTGTGTGTGTGTGTGTGTGTGTGTGTTTTGCCACCCTCTGTAGCAGGGGTACAGAACTGTTTGGGGGCTGGAGACCCCCACCCTGCAGGCTGGGGATGTATTGAATTGGCTCAGAATTCCCTACTGTATGTGGGGGGGGGGAGAGTATTTTTTTGCCATCCTCTGTAGCAGTGCTACAGAACTGTAGTGCGATGGGGGACTCCGCAGCCCTCAGGTTCGATAACACAGGAGGCATATTGAATTGGCTAAAATTCCCTAGTGAATGACTATGGGTGTTTTTGGTGTGTGTATATGTGTGTGTGTGTGTGATTTTTTGCCATCCTGGCTGAGGATGAAGTGGTGGCATTCCATCACATCTGGACAGCACCAGGTTAGGGAAGGCTGTCTTAGGGTGTAACTATATGCTGCCACGGCAAACAGGTGTTCCCAAAACTGCTTACTGAAGTCATGCAGATGGGAGGGGCTGAGAGCTTCTGGCAGTGGGAATGGGTGAGTGGGCTGGGCTTAACCTTCCTCACACCTGTTGATTCTCCCTTCTTCCCCGAGACCGTTTTTCCCACAGAACCAGGCTTTGGTCTTGGAACCTGGTTGAGCATCATCATCATCATCGTCATCATTTCTTATATGTATACCCCACCTTTCGTCCATCATGGAACTCAAGGTGGCTACATGCGGTTCCCAGGTGGTCCCCCCTCCAAGCACCAACCAGACCCAGACCTGCTTAGCTTCAGCAAGGTGGCTGCCTAATGTGCCTTCAGACTATGCCCTTGGCAGGTAATGGAACCATTTTCAGAGAATAATAGAGAATAAGCAGGCAGGGGGAAGGTTCATCTCCTGCAAATGCCCACCTCTACCTCTTGCAAAGGAGATTAAGAACCCCTGTCCTTGTCTCCTCGTGTGTGGCTCCATCCAGAACCTATTTGCTCTTCAGATACACTCCTGCAGTTTGCCTGCTTCTCTGCCCTTGTTGTCCAGAGCAACAGCATGACTTGATGCAGCATTCCCCAACCTGGCGCTCTCCAGATGCATTGTACTACAACTCCCATAATCTCTGACCATTAGTCATGCTGGCTGGGCCTGCTGGGAGTTATACTCCAAAACATCTGGAGGACACCAGGGGAGGGGAAGGCTGGCTTAATACCAGGTGGCCCAAAAGTAGGTATACAGTTGTTTAGAATGTTGATGGGAAGGGGAGAGAATGTGTGAGTAGATGTGTGGGTGGAGTCAGAATGACAGTTGGGAAGAGTGAGTGACAGGGAGTGACAGTTAAATCAGTAAAGTGTAGAGAGTGAGGGGAGTGAGGCCCTTAAGTAGGTATACAGTTCTTTAGTTTTGTAGTTATTTTTTTTACTGATATTGTGAATGATGGCAGTGAACTTGAGTAAAGAACAAAGAAAGTGGATTCTAAAGCAGTACTGGAAAACTGAGAATGCCAAGCGGGTGTGCACAGCGTGGCAAGAAGCATCTGACATTCCTCCACCAACACGTCTGACAATGTATCGTCTTCGAGATAAATTTGAAGCAACAGGTGCAGTGGCTAATGCACCAAAATCTGGATGTCCTAGGACGTCTATGACAGAGGAAAATGAGATGAGAGTCGCTCTGACATTTGTGAACAGTCCGAAAAAGTCCACACGACGTGCGTCTAAGCAGCTATCCATACTCAGAATGTTCTTGCAACGCTTAATGTGTAAATTGAAATTGAAGCCGTCCAGTCCAAGACTGTTACATGGTCTTCTGGAGGATGACCTAGACCATCGGTTGCAATTCTGTGAGATGATGCGTAACCAAATCTCTAACGAACCAGACCTTCTTGATAAGATCATCTGGTCAGATGAGGCTTCTTTCAAGTTGTCAGGCCACGTGAACAGGCGTAACTGTTTGTAGGGATGTCAGAGAATTCCACCGTGGATCCCAGGGAGGCTGAATTCCAGTGAATTTGCCCCACCGGAATCTGTGGTGGAATGAAGCAACCCCCCCCCCCCGCGAAATGGGCCCGGAACGGAGTCTACCTTGTGTCAGTCATCCGGTGCTCCGTGAATGGCGGCCGCGTCTGCAGCCGCCATTCGCATTCTGTCGAATGGCTGTGATAGGCTACGTAAATATATACGTAACCTATCATGGCAATAGGCAGGAACACAAATGGTGGCCGCTGTAGCTGTTGCCATTTGCGTCCCTGTCTTTTGCTGTGATAGGTTATGTAAATATATATGTAGCCTATCACGGCAAAAGACAGGGACGCAAATGGCGGTGGCTATGGCGGCCGCCATTTGCGTCCCTGTGTAGCCCAGTGTCTGGATGTCTGGCTGCGGGCGGCCCCGGCCGGCGGCTCTGTGGAGTCGCTGTGGAGCGGAGCCAGCCATGGAGAATTTTGGGGGAGGAACGGAGCACCTCCCCCCCACCGCGAGTGACCCCACGCAGAACAAGGTAAGGGATTCATACATCCCTAGTATTGGGCAGATGAAAATCCTCATTTGACTATCACATCTCAACTGAACCAGCCAGGCATCACAGTGTGGGGTGCACTATCCAGCAAAGGTGTTGTGGGACCGGTTTTCTTTGGTACAACTGTGGATAGTAACAATTACCTAAACATGTTACGAGACGTGGTAGTGCCACAACTCAGAACCAGGGCTAACTTCGCCGAACTGCTCTTCCAACAAGATGGGGCACCTCCTCATTATGCTTTTGCAGTAAGGGACTATCTTGACAACACCTTCCCACAGCATTGGATCAGACTAGGGATGGGGGAGAATTTCTCCCCGAAACTTCGGGGGGCCGAGTGCCAACGTATTCGGCCCCCCGAAGTAGTTTCGGGGAGAAATTCTCCACCCCCCTGCCCCCGCCCCCCCCGGGATGGGACTTACCTTTCCCGAATGTCGCTCCCGGTGGCGGGTCGCAGTGGTGGTTCGGCAGGGCTTCGACAGGGGCAGGGGCAGCAGCCGGTCTTTTGACCGGCTGCCGCCGCCGCCATTCCAAGAAAAGGAAAAAAAAAACAACGCCCCCGTGATAGGCTACGTTGACGATTAACGTAGCCTATCACGGCTAGATCTGCAAAGTCAGCCGTGATAGGCTACGTAAATCGTCACGTAGCCTATCACGGGTGACTTTAAAAAAAAAAAAGTGCGTACGGCTAATGGCGGCCCCCATAGGGAGCCGCCATTTGCGTTCCTTATTTGGTTGCTGTAGTCTACGTAAAGATTACGTAGACTACGGCGAAAATAAGGGCAACGCTATTTGCGTTGCCCTTATTTTCGCCGTAGTCAACGTAAAGATTTACGTAGACTACAGCGACCAAATAAGGAACGCGAATGGCGGCTCCCTATGGGGGCCGCCATTTGCGTACCTGTTTTTTTTTTTAAGTCACCCGTGATAGGCTATGTGATGATTAACGTAGCCTATCACGGCTGACTTTGCAGATCTAGCCGTAATAGGCTACGTAAATCGTCACGTAGCCTATCACGGGGGCGTTTTTTGTTTTTGTTTTACTTTTTATTTCGCGGCCGGGCGAGGCGAGGCACCTCCTCCCCGGCCTGAATTTCGGCCGGACGAGGCGGGAAGCCTCCCCCCCAGCCTGAATTTCGGCCAGGCGAGGAGGGAAGCCTCCCCCCCAGGCTTGAACTTCGGGGGGAGCAGCGAAGCACCTCCCCCCCACCGCGAAGCAAGCTGCGAGACCAGGTAAGTGACTTTCGTGCACCCCTAGATCAGACGATGTGGCAGCATTGAATGGCCACCACGTTCACCCGACTTAACACCAATGGACTTCTTTTTGGGGGGTGTAGTAAAGAATGAGGTTTTTGAGAGGAATCCCCGGACAGTGGACGAATTAAAAGAATTCATCCTGGAAGCATTTATGGACATTGATGTGGACCGGAATTTGTGTCATACTGTGTGTCACAGTGTTCTGGACAGGTTCGAGGAATGTTGCAACGTTGATGGAATACATTTCGAGCACTTACGAGATTAAACAGTGTTAAACAAATGTAAATGTAAAAAACAATGTAATGAAATGCAAATACACTATACTGTATACCTACTTTTGGGCCACTCTGTATATCGACAGTGCCTTTATGGCTTCCAAAGCACTACATGCACACTATTGTGGCAATCCTTACAACAGCTCCATAAGGTAGGCCAGTGTTGTTATGCCCATTTTGAGGGTGGGGACTAGGGGCTGAAAGAACAGTGGCTCATCTGACGCTATGTTGTGAATGTATGGTTGAGATGAGATGATTTATACGTTGGGGGCTTTAGGGCTCACCTTTAACCACAGACCAGATTTACTGGAGCCATTCTAGATGTATACTTTTTTTTGGTCGCTGTTCCAAAGAGCAGATCCTTGTTCTTCTTCACCTTGAAGTTTAGATGGAGACTGTGTGCCTGACCTCAGTGGGGGATTGTAATGTGCTATTTATAGATCCTTTTCCCTGCTAATAATGCACATGAATAATAGAACTGCTCCATAGAGTCTCTCTGGCTTCTTGGTATTAACCCCCCCCCCCCCAAACCCTACTCTAGCTATTAAAAAAAAGTCAGCTCTGTGATCCATGGAGTTCACTCACTGGTACAGGAATATATACAAGTGCAAGTACAGATGCTGCGTGTCCAAAAGTTGCATAGTTCTCCCAAAATCAACATTGCTAAATTACATGTATACTAAACACTTGATTTTTACTCCACGTATAAAGCAAGTATTCCATAACTGTGACAAATATTTGCCCCACAAGTCTTTATATCTTGCAAGACTCCTGCATTCACCTGCATAATAGGCTGCCTTGCAAATATTTATCCAGACTAGAGTTATTGATCTTCCACACTTCTCTCATAAATGGCAAAACTCTCCTAAGCTACCATTTTCATAGAGAAGCAAATGCAATATTAAGATATATTCCTATATTAAGTTTGAATGAGGCATTCTAACAGAAGTATTCATGCTGACATGCTGTAACTTTTCACTGACCTCTGAACCTGTTACTGTTAAAGGAATGTGAGAGAATTAAGTTGGAACCATTTTCCCTTGTAAACTGAGGAAAAGCAAGTCAGGAAAATGGGCATGAGATAAGAAAGAAAAAAGATAACTGCTTATGTGAACATGAAATATTGTGAGAAGTAAACAGAACTAAGGAACACTTCAGATTTAAAATAGCGAAACAATAAACATGCAGAAAAGAAGCAGATGCTGTCTGGAAGGAAAGCGTAGTTCAGAAAAGCTGACAAGGTATGAAATAAATATATCACTCCAAATAATTTTTGATTTGGAGTGATAAATTTATCACTCACTGAGAATTTTGAAAAAAATAACTTTTTGTTATGACTTGAATCACGTAAGCAGCACTAATAAGAAATTATATCAATATGAGAGCCAGAGCACAGGAACTTCAGAACCAAACATCAGTTCTTACAGGATGCAACATCTGTCCTCATGGAAAGACAAAGGCACTGGTCTTCACTGACTTCTCTAACGCTCCTTTTTGCTTTAAGTTCAGAAATGTTATTGGGTGAGAAACTTTAATCTTTATAAAGGCATGCTCCTAGAACTAAACTTAGAATGCTTTTGAAATGTGTTTTGTTTCTAACTATATGCATTTTGTATTTGCTCTATGGTCTTATATCAAATGTGAATCATATAGAAATTGTTTAAGATTTTAAAGCAGAAGATGAAAAGACAGGCCTGATCTCAGAGTCCTCTATTTAAAAACTCTGTGTTGATCCCAGGAATTCTGTAAACTTACCATTTCCATGGTGACATTTTGTTCCTGGAATACAGAATGGGATACATTACCTGCTGATCCATGATCCCGCTAAATACAGAAATCTCATATCATAAAATCACAAGGACAAATCTATCACATAATGTATGTGGGATACTTGGAAAACAATAGGGACACAGGATCATGATTTGCAGTACATCAGTAAAGGTTTCTGGTTCCCAATTATCAAATAGCAATAACTGAAAATCCACCCCAGTCCCTACTATGCTGTGAGGTTGCTGGAAAAGAATGTTTGTGGGGCAATCAGGAGTGGATTTTTGTGTGAAAGGAGTTGTGAGCTTGGTTCTGGTACTGATAATACATTCCTTGGCTGAGCATGAGCAAAGGGCTGGATGCGCCTGATCTCGACTGATCTTGAAAGCTAAGCAGGGTCAGCCCTGGTTAGTACTTGGATGGGAGACCGCCTGGGAGTCAGGCTTCCTGCATTGAGCAAGGGATTGGACTTGATGGTCTCATAGGCCCCTTCCAACCCTATGATTCTATGTCGATGTCCTCAAGAAGCACCCTGCTCACCGCTGCGATAGGGTATTTAAACTACAGTAGAAGCCCATTGGGGACAGTTCACACATGCATGTACACTGTTCCACATCTCATCACTCAGTGATTCATGGCTGAATGTGTGCACTGCTTCCATTAAAAAGAAATACGTTCGTCTGCGATGCAAAAGCTCTGTCCACTGGCATTCGGTGTGTGATGGCTCCGCCGTATTCACCCATATGAAATAATTACTTGATCTTGCATTTAGCAAACGGTGAACATGCCTATGTCAATTCTCCCCGGAAAATATTTCAGTGCGTGATGCCCAAATCACCTTTGAGTATCTCTTGCATCCCTTTTGTGAATGCCTGATCATCATTCATTTGGAAGAGGGGATGGCATTTAAATGTGAATGAGCATTCCAGCCGGTGTAAGTTTTGCATTCACATTACACAAATTGAACTGCTTTAAGTCCCATGTTTGAAAACTCTCTGAACCTGTGAATACTGGGGAGTGTTTTTGTTTAGGACAAAAAGGATCTAGATTTGTAGCTGGGTGGAGTGTTCCAAAAGCTGAAATGTGCAGGGTGCTTGAAAGAGGGCTGACTGCTCATGCCTGGCTTTTGAGTTCCTGGTCGAGAGCTGGTTGGCCACCGTATGAACAGAATGCTGGACTAGATGGACCCTTGGTCTGATTCAGCATGGCTCTTCTTATGTTCTTATGAGCGGGAATTCAGGGTAGCACAGCTCTGCATATTTTGTTCAGAGCAGGGTGGTTGCAGCATCTGCTGGAGTGCCAAGGAAACTTGATGGACCCTCTTTGCTCTGGCAAATGAATGAGGTGATAACAAGACTTTCAAGTTTTTGTTTTTGAGAGATTAGAACACAGGAAGCTGCACTGACAGGCAGTGGGTTTCAGGCAGGATTCTTTGCCAGCCCTATCTGGAGATGCCTTGAGCACAGAGATTATATAGCAAATTAGGGAATGAGAGAAATAATCAAGCCGAGCTTGGATACTTTCATCCTTTTCTTTGATGGAAGAAAACACACACTAGCAGTTTAAATGGTAACCTTTCTTTGCAAAGCTTTGCATTTCTAATTCAAACAGGGCTGGGGAGCCTCAGGCCCGGGGAATCCATCTGGCCCTCCAGCAGTCCCAGTCCAGATAGCCACACCTCCTTTCCCCTAGCCACAGATCATTGGGTGGCTTCCGGGCTTTTGTGCACCCTGCCCCCATTCTAAAAGGTCAAATTGCCTCTCCTAAGGTGTAGTTACTTGCAGTACGAGCGTTAAGCTACAATGTGCTCATATGTTTGACCTGGCCAACCACTGGAATGTAGTACCGAAGAGCTTCTCCAAAACTGAATTTGGCCCTGGGGCTGAAAGGTTTCCCACCCCTGAATTAAAAGCGAAAGGTTGCATTTCAACCAGCTGAAGATCGTGTATTGAACGTATGCTGTGAGAAATAAGTACCACCAAGTCCATTGGAACTTACTCCCAGATAGCTAATATACACAGGATTGCAGCCATGCTGATCCTAATACACTGGGTGTTTTGCTATGTTCTGCTGCTCATTGGGGTGTGTGTGTGTGTGTGTGTGTGTGTGTCTAATACACACTGTCATGACCAGTGGACATAACCCTCCTTTTTCACCTCTGCTGAGCAGGTTTTGCAGCTTCCTGAGATATTTCAAAATCTGTTTGACCAGAGGCAACAGTGGGACAAAACATACGTTCATGCACACCATGGAACATGATGCCTCTCTAAAAACTACTTTGAACTTGTTTAAAAACTTTCCGTCTCCAGCCTTAGGGTTACAGGTGCAGGCTAGAGCCTAATGCAGACTGTCTCAAACACACAACTGGCACCTGCTATGAATGTGAGTACTTTCTGTCAGAAAGCTGTGCTCGTGCAAGGAATATTATGCCGCAGTGTGCGGTGTAACTGGCTACAAAGGCAAGGGACAGGAGCAGTGCCTTCTTCAAGTGTTTGAGGCCCCTTGGGCAAGACACCCTCCGTGGGCCCCTCCCTCAGTGAGTCTGCCTTCTCACCAATATTTTCACCAACTGTTCTTGCTCCTCCTCCTCTTTCTCATCCTTGCTACCACATCTTTGTCTGACTGGCAGAGAGTCAGGGAGAAAGTGGGCCATGGCATCTCTCCCCCCCCCCCATTGTTGTCTTGGTCAGAGCAAGAGGCAGGTGAACAAGCAGGCCGCAATGATGAAAAGGAGGAGAAGCAACTCCAGGGTGCTCTGGTCAGTGGGCCCCAGCTGGGGTGTGGGTCCTCAGCAGGTTCCCGACCATGCCAATGCTGGTCCTGGAAAGGAGAAAAGATAGAGATGGTACAAAAGTTCACACACATTCAACAAAATGTAAAATTCAAAAATTTGGCTTTTGGAGGTTCAGCTTTTTCTTTTGAAATTCAACTTTGAGGGGTACTTTAAAAGGAAACTTTATTGGGTGAATAGTTATGGCAGCTATGGGATGTATCACATTAACAGATATGTAGAAGTATGAAGTCCACACACCCCATCCCTCCATCCAACAGCATCTGTAATTGGGAAACATCCATCTAGAACAGCCTTCTCCAACCTGGTGCCCTCCAGATGTTTTGGATGACAACTCCCAGCATTCCTGACCATTGGCCATGTTGGCTGGAGTGGATAGGAAATGAAGTCCAAAACGTCTGGAGGTGGTTGGGAAAATCTGATCTAGAATAATATAAAGTTACGTCTTGGCAAGCACGTTCAAATTAGGACAATTGGTTTCAGCTCTAGTTGGTGAGCGAGTGTGTGCGAGGGTGTATGTCTGGCTATGGGGCTGATTATTAACCTCCCCGAGGTTAACTGGCTAATCACTGCCAGTGGGCAGCTGAGCAATATAGATGATTTGTCTGGTCCAACATGGCAGTTCTTACGTTCCTGTATATTCTGTGTGGCACAAACACTCAGGCCGTGTCTGCTGACTCCAACAGCAGATCCCATGATAAAACTCTTCCCGGACTATACCATTTCAAATCGCTGGTGGTGGATTGCGTGGCTGAATGTTTTGCCCATGGTAAAGCAGCAGGGAGGCGTGCCTCTAACCAGAGCTCCCAGCACCTCAGCTCTGGCGCTTTATTCCTCCGCTAGCTGCCAGCACTCTGAGTCATTCGCAAGCCTGACAGACTGAGCTCATACTTTAGAAGTGCCACTTAGGTGGCAGAACTGGCCTTGTTTTCACCTGGCTGAGTGCTTCATCAGCTGACCCCCAAAGGCCAATCCCTGTTCAGCAGGCCCTATAAAGCTGTAGCATCAGATCTTGCTCCTCAGCCTGAGCAATGTGTTTATTCAGAGAAGACTTTGCCAGGCTAAGCTCCTGCTCCCTTCCCCTTTTGGAACCTGACTGATCCCCACTTGCCTGCAGTGGTGTAGGGCACAGAGGGATGCAGTGCCAGCACTTTTTTGAGATTAGCAGGGATGCTGAGGTCATCTTTCCACCTCCCTCTCAGAATTCCCCTTTCCCTCTGAGCTTAGCTGCAATCCCCACAGGAGCTGGGGGGGGGGGAATGGATTTTTCCAGTAACAGTATATTGTTCCCTGTTGTAACCCCAAGTATTTCTGGATGGCTAGGTCTTGATCTTGAATGGGCAATAAAGAGCCATTAGCTTTACAAAAGGCCAGGGATGTACGGATTGTGTAAAATCCATTCTGTCTGTGTTTCTCGCATTTGTCAGGCGCCTTTCGTTCTGCCGTCTGCCCATCAACGAAATCAGATTTTTAAAAAGTTCCTGAATTTGCACAAATGCGCACATGGGGAAAATGCCCAAATTGCCCCCAAATGCATAAAATTTCCCCAAATGTGCATTTTCATGCTTTAGCCTATGGGGAAATACACATTTCTGACTTCTAATTTTTTTTTTGCATACTTTTCAACGCCAAAATTTGTGCAAAATTTGGAAAGTTAGAAAAATGGTCTGCAAGTCGGTGGAATCCGCCCAACGTAGGGAAAGCCAGTCCGCTGTGGAGTCCACCAGTCAGATTCATCAAAATCCGAACTTATTTGGTTCTGTTGTAGATTTCTCCGACATCCCTACAGAAGGCCTCCTCCTGGTGCAGATGAAAACTACTAGAAGTGGTTTGTCGATATAGGTCAACAGAGCTGCCTGAATGTTTGGATTCTCCTTGGGGGTGTGGCTATGGGGCTGTCATGATGAGTGTCTGCCCTTCAAAGTGTACCACTACACCACTGTCTGCCTGTCTCAAACTACATTGACTCTCTCCAGCTTAAAAACCTTCAGTCGGTAACTCTGGAATAACCTCTCACCTGTATTGGTTATATGTTACCTGCCTCTGGCCAATTTGACTGCTGCCTCGGAGACTTGACCCATGCATGACCTGGACAGTGTTACTCACCTCTGGCCCCTCTGGACCGACAACTATTCCATGAAAGTTTATCCTACTATTTAGCCAAAATCTGCTTCCCTGCAATTTCTGCCCATTCGTTCTAGTCCTGCCCTCTAGAGCAACAGAGAACACATCTGCTCCGCCTTCTACATGACAGCCCTTCAGATATTTGAAGACATTCTCATGTTTCTCCTTAATCTTCTCTTCTCCAGGCTAAACATATTCCACTCTTTCAATGGTTCCTCAAACAAAGCTCTTCTCCAATCCCTCCCCCTGTAACGATATCCCAAATTCTGCCCAAACGCAAGCATACATGCCTGTTCCACTTCCCTAAGGTCACCTGTGAGGGAATGAGATAACAATAATTGTAAAGCCATTTGCATTTTAAAGTGCAATATAAATGATTAATAATAACAATAATATGCTCAAGTACTTGGAGGAATGGGCTTTCGAGCTCAAGGTGATTTTGGGACAGCCAGATTTTGCATAGCAATCACCACAGTCCTCAGCTTTATGTAAGGCGAGTGAATTTATTTTATTACATTTTTGTCCCAACGAACCCAGGTATACAAGGCCCCATGCCCGATTTAGCCTTGCAACAACCCCATGAGGTGGGTTGAGAGACAGTGCGTGGCTCAAGATCACCCAGTAAGCATCAAAGATGAGTAGAGATTTGAACTTGTTGTCCCAGTCTAAATCTATCTACTATAATTTTGGAGGAGCTCCTGGGGGCACATTTCAGTGGTGGGTGGGGTCAAAGGCAAAAGGGGTGGGTCCAAAAATACCAGACACAGCTGGGCTGGGTAACCTGTGGCCCTCCAGACTTCACTTCTCATCAGCCCCAGCTAGCCTGGCCAATGATGAGAGGTGATGGGAGTAGTAGTTCATGGACGTCTGGAGGGCCACAGGTCCCCCAGGTCCAGCTTTCCACAACCCGGTTCATTCCAGATATTTGGACTACAACCTCCATCATCCCTAACCATGGTTCATACTGGCTGGGACTGATGGGAGTTGTAGTCCACCACATCTAGAGGGAACCAGTTGGGGAAGGCCAATTGACTATCTTATACAGGGCAACAGAAGCATGTGGGGGTGGATGGGTGGGGGTAGGCCTGGAGCACTTATCTCCTCATGCATTCAGTGAAACCGGTAAATGGTATGCCTCAACAAGGCTCATAAGATATAACAATAACGGCAAAGAGCATTACAAAGTCATTAAAAGCAACCATTCCAACAGCAACCAAATCTACTCAGCTAAGTCAGCTTTGATGCTCACTGGGTGCTCTTGAGCCATGCACTGTCTCTCAACCCACATCAAACATGTGGCAATATTTCTTTTTTACCATTTGCCTAAAAGCTACACAAGGAGGGGTCAACCAACCTACCAACCTCTTTAGGCAGGGAGTTTCACAGCCAGGGTGCCACAACTGACAAGACCCTGTCTCATGTCTCGGCCAGTTGTACCTCTCTGAGGGCAATGGGAAGTGGAGCAAAACCTCAGAAGATGAGTGCAGTGGGTAGGAAGGTGTATGTGGGAGGAGGCAGTCCTTCAAATGTCTTGGTTCCAAACCATTTGTATTCTGCATTTTCAAATGTTTATGTCAGCATCTCTTCTGTGTACAGCATCCGTTATACAATGTGTTAGGTTACCTTTTATATGTTTTGATAGAACTCTTTTCAGAAGTTGGATTTATTAATCCATTACATTTATATCCTGCCTTTCCTTTCAGGGAACTCAGTATAGTATGCATGGACTTTTTGTGTGGTCTGCCATCCAGAGGCTATCCAGGGGTGCTTTCAGACTAGGGGTTGAATCCAGATTTAAGCTGGATCAACTGTGCTGGCAGATATGGAGCTCCTGACCCCTCATACCCAGGGAAGCCCCCCCCCTCTGAAAATGCTACACAGACAGTAAGGAGACCCTGCTGAATGGGGTGAGCTGTGGTTGTGTGTGTGTGTATCCCCCAAAATCAGGCAGAGGGACCTTCTGCAAGCGGAGCTCTTCCTCTCATGGAAGGTCCATTCCTCTTGCAGAAGGCAGAGGAACACCCAGCCCTAGGTGTTTACTCTGGAATAGCCATGCTTTGTTCACTCAGTTTTCATGGGGCATCTACATGTCACCCAAACATTGCCCTCCTGTGTTTCCTCCATGCCTCTCCTGTCTTTTCTCAGACCTAGAAAATCCAATTTTTAAATAAAGAATAGAACAGTAGCAGGATCTTCACAGGGGAAGGAACCAATCTGACTCCCCAGCCTGGTTCCTTTGAGGAATTGGGTATAAGAGGCCAGCTCCCTCCTGGGGTCAGCAGCACTGATGTAGAAGACAGCCTGTAGCAGCTGGATAAGGACTAGGCTTCTCCAGAGGCAATGCAGATATTCTTGCAAATACTCTGGCCCCTGTTGTCCTCTTCTTAACCTGCCTTTCACATGATCTGTGTCCCATAGCAATTCTTTGGGACAAAGGAGACCGTTTTTGCAAGAGGAGAAAATCTCCCTGTACTAGTTAACTCATGCTGTCTATCCTCACAATAACCCCATGAATTGGTGAAGCTGAGAGATACTAAGGGTGCAATCCTATGGCTGCTAGACAGCAGCTAGATGGACAGAGGATTGGTTGGTTCCCAGAGAACTGCCTCCCCAACCCCTCCCCCACTGCCTCATAGGCAGCGCAGACCGTCCCTGTGCTCAGTGCTCGTATGAGCAGCACGGAGGGGGGGGGCATTCCCAGGGGCGGGGTGGGGAGTTGTAAATGCTGGTATGACACTTCCTATGTGTCATCTGGCCTCCCCACCCCACGCTCCGACGTCCCACAGCTAGACAGCCAAAATTGGCTGTCTAGCCATGAACGCAGGGTGGCTGGAGTGCAGAGGAGACGATCCCCTCCACGCTCCTCCTGCCATTCATTGGATAGGCAGTCGCCTCCGAGTTTGGAGGGGGCCGCCTAGCTCCATAAGATTGCTCCCTAAGTTGCCTAAGGCCACTTAGTGTGCAATCTAATGCATATTTATGGCTGGCTGGGGAATACTAGGAGTTGTAGGACTCTTTTCAGTCTAAACATGCATAGGATCGCATTCTTAGTGATCTTCAGTGTAAAGTGGGGAATTAAAACCAAGTCCCCATGGTCAAAGGACCAGCACAACATGCTGACCTGAACTGCATGATCCCCACAGCCCACTGTGGCTTAGTTAAGCCACGGTGAACATCGGCGCTTGGGGGTGCTAGGCTGCCTATTCCTGCCCCGGTCACAGCTTGTTGTGTTGTCTGAACCTGTGTCGTTTAACAAACCCTCAAATAACCCATGAGCTGTAGGGTAAATTGAGGGGCGTTTTTACCCTCAAACAACCACTGCTGCCTGGGTTTGGATGACATGACAAACCATGGCAACCCCCTGCCATGGGCTGGGTATTCAAAATGGCCACTTGCACATGCTGCAACCCACCAGGGCTTAAGTCAGACACAGCGAGCTGCGGCGATTGTGTGGGCCGGCCCACTGCATTGAGGCTCTGCTGCAGGTGAGCTGAGTTGAACAAACTACATAGCAGGGCAGTGCATGGACCCCCTGTCCGTCCCGGAGGCCACTTCGGGGCTTCCGAGGCTGGCCCGATTCCGGGGCACCCCCCCGACTCGCTTTGGCCTATGGAGCTGAAGCAGGATTTGGACATCCGAATCCCGCATCACTCCCCCCACACCTCCCAGCCTCCAGCTCCTTAGGCTGCCAGCCATCTTGTTCCGGGTGTGTGTGGGGAGCTTGCACTGCTGCCACGGGAGCCATCGCTGTGGGAGCCGCCACCACCACTGCTGCCACCGCCGGCACTGGTGCTGCTGGTGCGGCTGCTGCTGCTGTCAGCTCCTAGGCCCTCTAGACCCATGCCAGCTGCTGTCATGTTGTTCTGGGGGATGGGGGATGCTATATTCAAAATGGCACCTCCCTGTATTTCCAGAAATATGGGGAGCTGCCATTTTTAAAATGGCTCCCCCCCCGGAACAATGAGATGGCTGCTGGTGCACGCCCATAGGACCCTGGTAAGGAGTTGGGGTCTAGGTGGCAGCAGTGGCGGTGGCGTGGTGGCTAGGTTTCTGGATCATGCCGAAGCACACCGAAGCACTTTGAAGCGACCCGATACACTTTGGGCCACTTCGTGCCCCCTCTGCCTCACCTTGGAAGCGGCCCGAAGTGCCCTGCTTCAACTCGGAGTGCAGGCTTCATGCCAAAGCGGTGCACAGCCCTACTACATAGTACATGGAAATGCTTAGTACATGGAAATAACAAAGTCCTGACTAAAAATAAAATACTGAAAAGCAGCTCAAGAGGCTGTTATTTTTGAACAGAGGACTGGCAGCTGGGAGGCTGATTAACTGTTCATAATTTCCCTCTCTGAAGCACTCTCAAACTGCTCCCTGCTCCATCCCACCATGAGGTGGGATATAGATAGATGCATATTTTCAAGGATCAATATACTCATCTGGAATCTAGGAGGGGGCAACCTGGAGGGGGGGCAGTTTGAGCAGGAAAAGAGCTGGCAGGTGAAGGGTTAAGCAGCCCCCCCCCCCACAGTGTCCTCAGCTCATTTCATTTTTATAAACTGAGCAACTGTCACATGCATTTGCACATCGCATATAGTTTGCTCCCGAAATGACATGAGAAGCCTCCTGATGCAGTTCTCAAAGGAGATGAATTCAGTCTGTGCATTGGGCTGAACTGGATAGTTGCCTTCAGCCTTTTGGTGGGCACCTGATTCACTAGGATGGGGAAGGTAAAAGATGGTTCTATGAGCATTGGTGACTCCCCACTCCTACGCAATAGAGAATGGTGCACCTTAACCATACTGTACTGTATAGTTTAGGAGGACAATGCTGTCTTTTGTAGCACTGCATAATTAAGCTGAAACTGGCAAGTGTATGTAATGTATATACATAGCCTGGAAGTCTGGGATTTGGGGCACAAGACATAGAATCATAGAATCATAGAATCATAGGATAGTAGGGTTGGAAGGGGCCTATAAGACCATAGAGTCCAACCCCCATCCTGCAAAGATCTGAGCAGATTGAGAGACTGAAAGAGAGAGAGAGAGAAAGAGAGAGAGAGAGGTTTCTAGTCCTCATGATTCAGGAGAAAACCTGAAAATGATAGATTCCAGTCCCTCTATAGTGACCTTCAGTGCCATTTTGGGGGGTAGAAATGGAAGTATAAATCAAATCAAATCAAATAAATCAATCAAAAAATATGGTCATTACCACTCTACTGTCATGTCTCTCTGTTTCTGCATTTGTCCCCAATATTTTGCGAGATGCAACTCTCCTTTCCCAAGTCCCTCTCCTAAACAAAATTTGAACAAAAACTGATGCCTCCAAATGCTGTTAAACAAAGAAAAGAAAAGAAAAAGAAAAAAGGAGGGGGGAGGAAATAATGCCTTCCTAATACATCATGCAAACTGGATAAATGTGCATGTGTCTGGGTAATCGATGCCAGTCCCAGAATTTTGGGATTATTTGTGCAGAATCTTGGATATCCTGCAAATATGTATGCAAATGGAGAGACAGGTAGGTGGTTAGGTAGGTAGATGATGGATGGCTAAAGAGTGAAAGATAAAGATTGGCTTTCAATTTTGTATGGGCAGCAGTGGTAATGACTATTAATGTGTTTCACTTAGCGGCTACTACAACTCTCTCTCTCTCTCTCTCACATACATACACACACACACACACACACACACCCAATTACTTTTCATAGCCTCTTTTTCTTAGAAATGCCAGCCTGTGTTCTCCGCTTAAAATAAAGATAATCAGATGCAGGTGTTAAAATGTCTGCACACCCCCAAGGGGCGGGGGAGGGGGGAGCTGATTTAGAGGAAAAACCCTCTGTCATAAATCTAAAGGCAATATATGTTTTTCAGTGTGTGCTGGAGCAGCACTTAGTGTAAACTTTTCTTCTTCTCTTTCCTTGTGTTAAGCAGTAAAATATAATTCAGGCGTGAAATCCCCCACTTATGATATTGAGCGATTGTGGGTTCTCTGCCTGGCCAACTGAGTGAAAACAAAAATGGAACCAAGTTGGTTAGCTTGGATTCACTCCATTGAATATAGAACTGCCCAACTTTATACAAATAAATACTCATTTATTTATTATGTTGTGTTGTCAGTGTAGATGAGATGGTAGTTTCAGTCTAGATGAGTAACTGAGGCCCCCAAAAGTGGGGCAGTGGGGAGGGAAGGGAAAGAAAAAAGGGAGAGTTTCTTGCCCCTAACAGCTTGCAGTCTGACAGTGCAATTCTATGCATGCCTACTCAGACGAAATAAGCCCTTGAGTTCCGTGGGGCTTATTCCCAGGCAAGTAGGTATAGGAGTGCAGCCTAAATGTTGATTGTGGAGGAAGGAATGCACAAAACAAGTGTTAAAAGAGGTTAATGTATGCAAATGTAGTTACATATATGTACATCTGGATCCTATGCATATTTCAATAGTACCACTGAGTTCAACAGGGCTTACTTACATTTAAATTACCGTAGGATTGCAGCCTTGGCAAATGACCCAGCATTCCGGACCTAGGGGTGAGGACCAAAGGTTCCATGGAAGAGGAGGCATTTGAAGGTAAAGAGTGAGCAATAGGGAGCAAAGAGAGAGAGAGAAATTCAGAAAACAAAAGTCATAAGCAAATAAAGTCATAGTAAAACATTAAAAACTACATTTAAAACCATAACAACGATTGAAAAGGCCAAATTAAAAAGATGCACCTTGACCCCCTTCCTGAACACACAGAGAGAGGAAGCCAGTCACGGCTCCAAAGGGGAAGCATTCCAGAGTCTGGGAGCAACATAGGAGGAAGCCCTTCCCCACACGCCTGCCAAGTGGTCCTGCAAGTGGGGGTGCCCTCAGAAGGGCCTCTCCTGCTAATCTTGGTAACTCAGCAGGTTTACACCAGGATAGGTGGTCCCTCAGATAGCTAGGCCCTAAGCCATTTAGAGCTTTAAAGTTTAAATCCAATGCCTTGATTTGATTCTGGAAAACCAGTGCAGATCTTTCAGTATTGGAGGGATGAGATCACAATCTTGTGTACCAATTAGCAGCCTAAATAGAGTGGCCACTTGTGAATCTCCAAAGAAGAGGACATGCATAACCAAAAAAGAGGGCAAAAGAGGAGACCTATTTGCATAGAATTTGCATATGGTAATTTATATAAATAGATGCCAATTTAGAAAGAATTATTATAATTTAAATAGAAAGACAGTACATCTCACCATAGTGAGGGAGACTGTGACCAGCGTTGGTGTGCCTAGCTCAGTCCGCTGTCCAGGCGCTGGTGATGGGCAACTTCAGTGAGGCCCAGCGCTTCCTTCTGATGGTCCTTTATCTTTATACTGGGCTCGGATTGGACAGCCCTTCAAATAGAGGATGCTTCTAAATGGAGGACAGTTCTCTGGCAGCCCTTCAAATAGTGAACTGTTCTCTGTGAAAAGAGGACAGGTGGCCACCCTAAGCCCAGCTGCCACACTTTGTGCCAATTGAAGCTTCAAGATGCTTTTCAGGGGCAGCCCCACATAGAGTGCATTGCAGTAGTCTAACCATTATGTAACCAAGGCATGGATAACTGCTGATGCCACATCTAAGAGAGTGGGGGAGCTATTGGGCTATATGGGGCACTAAGGGCCATGGAACAGGGTGGGTGGAAGGTTTTAAACATCCGCAGAGGAGCTGGAGTTCACTGAGAGATGAGTTCATTTGTTTTCATTTAAAGATAGGCCTGTAGAGAAAATGGGAACAATTGGGTGTTGGTTTATTTTGATTCGGCAATGTGTTTTTTAATAGGCTTCAGCAGAAGAACTTAATGCAGAAATAATAAGTTGGCCTGTGTCCTCTTTTACAGAGAGCAGTCCTCTGTTTGAAGGGCTGTCCTGTCCAAGTCTGGTTTAAAGATAAAAGACCATATAAACTATTGCCCACCAATACCTGGACAGCAGGCTGAGCAAGCAGGTAGACAGGTGGGCACCTGGTCACAGTCTTCCGCACTATGTTGAGACGTATTGCATTTCTAATTAAATTACAATAATGTCTAAATCTGTACTTATGAATATAAATTAGCACATGCACATTTTATGCAAATCACTGTCCCCTTTTGACTTCTTTTTTTGGTGATGCATTTCCTCTTTTTTTGGCAATTCATAATCGGCCACCCAAACATTATTTGACATGTGATTTTGTTCACTTACATCTCCATGGTTCTTCTCCCACCAGTACCCCTTGATGGAAGGGAAGTGCAGGGAGAGGGAAACTCAAATCTCTTCATCCTTCATAGCTCCCAAATTAATTGTACCATACTTAGCACCCCAATCTGACTGGGCCCCCAACTCTGTCATGTCATCATGTTTAATCCAACCCTAATGCTGACAATAATAGCTGTGAGAACTGATTCTGGATTTTCTACATCCAATGTCCTTCCACATTCGTAAAAATACGACTCTTGCACAAGATGGTTACTCTTGGCTTTTCAAAACATTGTTAAAGCAAGTCATAGGTAAGGTACTAAAAAATACTCAAAAAATGGGCACAAAAATGATCAAGGCCACTTTCAGTGTAGGTCGGTAATGAAATGCACATGTTCTCTCTTCTCGGAGAAGTATCAGTCTCCCATGAGCAGTGGCCAGATACAGATGTGCTTGCATGCAGATGTGAGAGAAGGTTTCATTTAGGCAGGGTTGACTCCAGATTAGGGAGGGCCCTCAGCAAAATAAAGTAACCTCTGTGAGTCTCCTCCTACATAAGTGGGCCACTCTGGTGGGCTTACCTGACAGTGGAGGTATCTATGGGCGGCAGTCATGCTCCAATCACTCCTAGGCAGCCTCCAGTGGGGGGTTTGGGAGCCATCATGATCCTTCCCCACAATGCCCCAGAGTTTCACGGCATTAGGGCAATGGAGGCTGCTGGCTCCGATTTCGGTGGGGCGGTGGTTCCACTCTGGGTTTTAGTTAGAACCAGCCAGAACTCTAAAGGAGCTATCCAAGGTGCTGAACCCATTTTGGGAATGGGGTTCAGCACCTTGGATAGCTTCTTTAGAGTACTGGCTGTTTCTGACTAAAACCCAGGGTTGAATCACCGCCCCACCAAAATTGGAGCCAGCAGCCTCCACTGCATTGGGGGAAATTAAAATGGTGGCCAGGTGCTGGAGAAAAAAGGGTTTAAGAGGGACCCAGAGTAGATGGCAGTGGTGATCCCTACCAGAGCATTGGGGCTGATGCTAAGCCTTCACTTAGGCTCGAGAGCAGCTTCCATTTAGTATCCTTTTGGAGCCACTATGTAGATAGAAAATAACAATGGTCTTGAAAGTGGCAAAAGTAGGCTGTTCCCTGGGGCCAGCCCTACCATTGGTCAAAGTGAGGCAGCCACCTTAGGCAGCAGATGCTGTGGTGCATGGAGTGGTACCGAACTGACTATGCAACAAGACCTGCCATGTGCCCTCTAAGCAAGTCTGCTGCCCAGTGGTGGAGTGGAGGACACTATTCACTTACCAGTGGTGCAGCTAGGTAATTTTAGACCCTGGACTTAATGATCAGGGGGTGGGGGAGTTAGAAGTCCATGTGTATTCTGCTAGCCCTAATTTGAAAAATAATAATACTCTGAGCATATTCAGTTTTGCATTTTAAGCTCACTTAAATAATAGTGCCATCATGACATAGGGACAAGATGGAGTTTGCTTCTGCTACCTTGGGGCATCAAGGTAGCATCAGAAGCATCACCTGCCACTCTCTGGTGGTCATTTGGGGGCCCCAAGGTCCAGCCTTAGCTGCACCCAGACATGTTGGAGAAATCGACAATGGAACCAAATGTGTTTGGATTTTTATGAATCTGACCTGCAGACCTTTCCCCTGTCGGGTGGATTCCACAGGCTTGCAGTCCAGTTTTTCTAACTTTCCTGAATTTTGTGCAAAATTTATCATAGAAAAAAAATCCCAAAATGAAGAACCTGGGCAAAAATGTGCATTTTCCCCATAGGCTAAAGTGTGAAAATGAGAATTTGGGGGGGGGGGGTTGCACATTTTTGCACAAATGCAAATTTGGGATTCGGAAACTAAAAAAATACCCGATTCCGTAGATAGGCAGATGGTGGAATGAAAGGCGCCTGACAATCCACAGAACACAGACAGAATGGATTTTACACAATTTGCCCATCCATAGCTGCACCACAGAGTGTTGATGTAAGATTAGGCTGTCTACCCATCCTTTCAGCTTCTGTTTATGGAGTATATGTGTGTGTGTGTGTGTGTGTGCACGCGCGTGCACACACACTATCTTCTTCTTTGCCTCAGGCAGCAAAACATCTTGGGCTAGTAGTGTGCTGCTGTTGTTTCTGGATCATTTTTCTTCTTTTTAAAGAAAATGTCCTCTTCCCCTCCTTCTAACCCCATGCCCATCCCACCCCCTACACTGTGGACGGTTTCCCTCTATGAGCCCTTTGCATGAGACTGAGAGAGTGTGTGTGCCTGAAACAACATAGAGTCATAAAGGGAGGTAATTCCTTGCTATCAGTTGTGTCACCCTCGACCCAGACTTCTGCCTGAGGTCCATTCCAACCCTATCTTTCTAACCTTTCACTCAGAAATGAATTGGTTAACCTGACTATCTGTAGTGCCAGTACGTACCTCATCCAAATTTTGAAGCACAATGTGTCTTCTTTTACAACCCCCCTTCCCTTTTGTTACAGAGTGAAAATAGTGGGCCTGAACTACTACTACAAGGAGGAGGAGGAGGAGGAGGGAGGGAGAAGAAGCTTAAGTGATAGTGTGTGTGTGTGTGTGTGTGGAAGACAAGGCAGCAAGAGGAAGAGATACCAAAATGAAGGTTGAGAAAGAAGGACAAAAAAGAGGAAGAGATGAAGAGGAAGAATGACAATGAAAAAGAAAAACGAGAGAAGTGGGTCTAAAAAGAAAAAGCAAACAAAAGAGTGGCGAATGAGATCCGTGGGGAGAGGGAAGTGGTGATCCCAGTCAAGACAGAGGGGGAGGGTGTCCCCCCCCCCAGCCCAAGGATCATTCTCTGGCTTTGTGCAGAGGCTTTCATCCTTAGCTATCCTGCAGAAAGTGGGGGGTTCTCCCACCCTCCCATTCTCTTCCTTGCTTTTGCTCTTTTATATCTGAATAATTAAGTCATCTGAATTCCTATGATTTACCATTTCCAATGATAAATAGTCATTACAGGAGTTAGCCAGTTGGCAGATCTTTAGCTTGAAGTTATAATTTGTCAAACTGCCACTAGATTCATGTTTTATGCTAATGAAGGTAGACTTATTGACTCAGGGTTAGGCAGTGACCGGGTCACCGCTGCCCTGAGGCAAGACAGAGGTCAAAAGGTCAGAGGTGAAAGGAAGAGTGGGCCTGTATGGATTTTCTGTAAGGCTGTTGCGATTTTATAAGAAAACTTGTCCAAACGATATCAAGACGTGGTGAAACTTTCCAAGGGAAGCAGGTTCTGTGTCTTTTCACAAACCGGACACGATATTTTAGGTGCACACTATAGATGTTGGCCGCTCATGGCAGATTGCTGTTGCTATACCCTGTACACTTGCTTAAGAAGAAAGAGCTTATCCATAACACTAGATCACAAAGGTGGCTGGTTTGGGGTTTTCTTTTGGGTGTGTGTGTGGCTTTAATCTTGTCGCTCTTGCTCTAGGAATTATGGGAGTACTTGTGAACTCATCATAGTGTATGTATGTACGTGTGCGCATTTGTATGCACGCACCATCATGCAGATGTGTGAAAAACTGACATCACATTGTGGCTAAGAAGCTTCCAGTTCAAATCTTGCCTTGTCCATGAACTCACTAGGTCAGGAGTGGGGAACCTTTTTTCTGTTGAGGTCCGTAGAGATCTGTATGCCCTCAGAGATAACCTATGGAGTGTTGCATGTTAGTGGTGCATTATAGGACCAGAGCCACCTCTCTCTCTCTCTCTCTCTCTCCTGTTCCTTTCCTTTTAAGATAATCACCACCACACACTTTCTCTCTCTTGAATGTTAGAGTGTATCTTGATGATGATTTTATGAGAGAAAGAGTTAACCAGTTTGTGTGATCACTGCGACATGTCAGCATTTGCCAAGCAACTTTTCCATATTCAAGCAGTGACCACAGCTTGTTGTGTCTTGTGAACCATTGTTGCCATGGTTAACAAGCCACCCCAGAACCCTAAAACAGCCTATGGTTTGTGGGTGTTTGTTTGCTAGCCATGCCAACAAACCACCCTCGCCAGGTTCGCACACGACATGACAAGCTGTAGTCGCAGTTTGAATATGCAAGATGGCCACCTGCCTGCACCGCTGAGCCCCAGGGGTTAATTAACTCAGCATAGTGTGATGTGTGAACCAGTCTAGCAGCGTGGATAGTGTTAACTTCAGATGATCACCACCCTATCCTTTTTCTCCTTTTCTTCTGTCTCACTCCCCTCATCCCATCTATCCTTTAACATACACTCAGCACAGCACAAAAGAGACATCTTTTCAAAGAGCGGGTCCACCTGGATCCACACTTTCAAAGGCCTCTGCTCTCTCTGCCCAAGTGGGGGAGACCATTCTCTTCCCACCCGGGCAGGGGTACCTTTTGAGATCCAGATTAACACTCACAAAGTGTTATCCTCTTCCCTTCTCTCTCTGTTCCGTGGGTGCTCTGCATGGTCTCTGCCTCTCACTGGGAACAGCTAGGGACTGAAAGGGAGAGGCCTCGTGAGGCCCATGGGCCAGGGCTTGCAATAGGTTGGGGTGCAGAACCTCTTTCAGCCCAAGGGCCAAAGCTCTTGGAAGCCGCGTTCCAGTGGTGGGCAGAGCTAAAGGCAAAATGGGCAGGGCAAAAAAAACAATAATACAAGCATATTGTAGCTCTTACTGCCAGGAACCAAGGCTTCGGAGAGGCCTTTCAACTTTTTAGAATGGGGAAGAACTGCATAAAAGTTGGGAAACTGCCAAATGATTGCTGGTTGTGGGAAAGGGGATAGGGTCAGGGGAAGAGGGTGTGGCCTTCTGGGAATGCCAGAGGGCCAGTTTGGGACCTCAGGTGGGCCGGATTTGGCATCCGGGCCTAAGGTTCTAAACCCCTGTGCTAGGTGATCTTAGGCAAGCCCAGCGGTGTAATGGTGGCAGGTTGTGCCAGGGTGTCGCTCTTTTTTTGAAGCCAGCCCCCAGCTGGGTCGCAGTCTGCTAGGGAAGGCAGAGGGAGCAGAGGGAGTGTGGGCAGCTGCCTCTTGGCTGCCTCTCATCTACTATGCAGAGCTGGCCAGACAAAGGGAGCGAACGAGAGAGGGACCCTGAGGGAGCTCTGCAGCCTCCTCTCACCCCCCCTTCTCCTCCTCACCTCTTGGCTTCTCCACCTGTCCCTGCTCCATGCCTGTGTGCCCAGTGCTATGCCCAGCGCTGCCGTCATCTCCTGCAACACCAGCCACCCATTCAGGGCTGCTGCTGTTGCTGCTGCTGGCCACAGCAGAAGGAGGGGGCAGGGGCACTGCCACCATTGTTTACTGATGGGGCAGGGCAGGTGGCTGGTTTGTGCAAGTTTTTAGGATTTATCACACAATCCTATGCATGTTTACTCAGACGTCAGTCCCACTATGTTCATTCGCCAATTGGGCTTTCTTTCAGGTACGTGCGCACCTAAGCTGCCTTCCCAAGATCTCTGTAAATTGAATTCGAAATAAACACCCAGCGGATTGTAGGGGTGTATGAAACCCCCTTACCTGGACTCCGCACGTCCCTCCCCCCGGAATCCTCCCTGGCCAACTCGGCTCCATGGCAAGTCCTCGGAGCCACTGGCTGGGGCAGGCCGCAGCTGGACTTCCGGCTGCAGCTGGGCTGCAGCCGCAAATGGTGACCACTATGCTGGCCGCCATTTGCATCCCTGCCAAGCTGTGATAGGCTATGTAGGTATCTACATAGCCTATAATGGCAAAAGGCAGGGATGCAAATGGCGGCCAGCGTAGTGGTAGTGTAGATACGTAGCCTATCATGGCTTAGCAGGGACACAAATGGCGGCTGCTACGATGGCCATCATTTGCGGTCGCAGCAACCTGGCAGCGTCTAGAAGATGACCCGGAGCTGCTGCCGCCGCCGCCAGAACCAGGTAGGTCTATTTCGGGGGTGTAGTCCGTTCCGCCATGGACTCCGGGGGGGGGGGCGGATTCTAAAGAATCCGGCCTCACTGGAGTCCGTGGCAGAATTCTCCAACATCCCTATCGGATTGCACTGTTAATTCCTGAACATTAATTTCTACAGTAAGCAGAACTGCCAAATGCAACCTGCTCTGTCAGCTACACTTTTTGGTACAAGGTTGGCATGTATCTGGGCAAACAAACCCTGGTGGAGGGAAGGGAAACAGAAAAAAATCAGTTGGGGGGAGAGGAGAAGGAAGGTGTGTGTGTGTGTGAGAGAGAGAGAGAGAGAGAGAGAGAGAGAGAGAGGGAGAGAGAGAGGTTCAATCCAGCTGGGTGTGAGAATGTTTCTGTTGGAGGGGGAGGGGGGAGATATAATGAAGGAGCTTAGGGAAGGCTAATGGGTAACGTTGGGGCGCTAAGTGAGTGTGCAAGGGGGCTGCTTAAATGAGAAGGGATCTGTCCATGAGGGCTGAGTTGAGAGGGTGAAGCTTCCCTAGAGTATCATATTCTGAAAACCTAACATGTTTGTGTGTGAGGGAGTGAGTGTGTGAAAAAGTTTTTAACACCCTTGCACTTTTTCTCAGACGTCCAATCGAAATACCCCTGCCTTACTCTCAGCTGCACTGTTTTGGGATCCCAGTTGAAGGCTGTATATCTGTCAAGGTTGTACAATCTTAGAAGGGGGCGTGGCTGCGAGGGGGCGTGGCTGTGACTGACACGAAGGGACCCTGCACGTCTGGATTTGCCGCTACACTACTGGGCAAACCACTGTTCTCTCAGCTTCACTGCTTCCCATGTGCAACATAGAGGTAATAGCACTGGCCTATGATACAAGGTTGTCTCATCATTGCTGTCTCCTCCGATCCTGTGTGCAAAGGAGACGCTGACAGCATAGAAAGAATGTGTCCTAAAAGCTCTAGAATCAGAATGCAATCTAATGATTTTTAAGCCCACCTTGGGATTTTTGAGGCACTGTGTAAAGATAAACTGGCAGTGTGATAGAAGGCCTCAGGCAAGAGAAACAACATTTATATGTACATTATCAATAAATACTATATTTGATGTCTGTTTACCTACAATGGTGCCTTTTGGAAGTTCAGTAATGAATGAGTTCTGTGCATGAATTATTGGATGATGTTCATTACATTGGATTCTGCAGGAGATCAGCAAAGAATTTTTCTGATGCTGCTCTCTGGTCTTTACATATCTGAACTGTATGAATCCTGTGAACAGATGTCAGTGAAGGAAAGCACTCTCTCCCTTCCTCCATCAGAAGGAATCTCCAGACTCCAGCCAGTAAAAAGTTTAATATACTCTATTAATGTCCTCTGGATCTTTAGATGGCTTTTTGTGATTATCAATCCTTTCAGTACATCTACATGCAAAACTTCATGTGTGCATGAATATTCATGATTGAAGCCATTTTATTTATTAAATTTTATTAAAATATTTATATCCTGCTTTTTGGCACCCAGGAGCCCCCCCCCCCCCCCAGCAGCCACTGGCTGCAAAAAGACTGACTGCAGTATGAACTCAACCATACACAGAATGCAAAAATAAAATAAGGAACTCATTTGAACATTTCTCAATTTTGGGTAGTTGTCCATTATTTATCCTTTTTTTCCAATGTCCCCCCCTTTCTTGCATAAACACAACTCATTGGTACACTAAAAGTAAACATAGAGTAAAAGTGTTGATTTTATAGTTAAATATTATTTTTTCTCTGGAGTGAGGAGCAACTGGTTACTGTGTGAAAGATGCAAAGTTTTCACCAAGTAAGAAGGCGGCTGAGAATTTTCAGTGTTTGTGTAATACATCAACAGAGCTTGGAGCAAGGCATGAAATTTGTTTGCCTGTAGCAGGGTAGGATCATGTCTAGCAGGGCATATGGTGCCTTAACTTTCATTTCAAAAAGGTATTATTCATCTGAGCCTTGTAGTGGCAGAATAAAGCATGAAAAAAATTCTGTCAGACTCTGGTGAAGAATCAGAAGCCAGCAGATTGGGTGGGGGTTGAAAGGTTAGGAATTGTACTTTATAGTTTTTTGAGCAGTTTCCCATTCTTTGGAAACTATTCTTCCCTGTTCCTTCCCCAAACTGGGCATTCTGCATGCCCTTCTGGTATGGACAGGGAGTGACTGCTGGCAAACAATGAAGATGTTCTATCAACAGCCCATCATTACTGATCTCAGAATTCCAGTGGAACAGCATAGTAGCAATTGCAATTCCAGAAAAGCACCCAATGCATTTTTATCCTGGCTTCCTTCCTTTCTTCACCCTTCTTCCTCTCTGTCCATTGCCAGTGGCCAGCTCCTACCCGCAAATCCAAACCCCCTGAAAGCCTGATCCTTGGAAGCAAAGTAAGCAGACTTTCACATGACATGGCTTAATTTGCAATATTCATTTTGGATTCAGTCATGCAGGTTTCTCTTGGTTCTGATTTTTATTTCTGGTGTGGATATACCCAACTGCTCAGAGGACCAATAAAAGATCAAATGTTAACCATTCAGTCAATTTCCCCCTCAAATAATGCCTTTTAGACGATGAATTAGATTAAACAGGGGTTGCTTTTGTTTTAAACCCCCCCATTCATCCCTCCTTAGCTGAGATCAACAACACAGCAACAGTTTTATAATGGCTAGAAAGTAAACCACAAACCACTTGCTCTTGAATAATTTCCTTGACATCAAGGGAACACTTAAAGAGTAAATGTTTTGTGGATTGTAGTCTTTGCATTCATACTTTACCTGGCCCAGTTGTACTACCAGCCAGTTTGACTCCCAGTATTCATCTTCCCAGTCTACAGTCTGTATTTTAATGGTCTACAGCAGGGGTGGACAGCATGGTGCCAGTGCACCCCGGATACCTTTCATGACACCAGGTAAGATGCCCTACCCCTCCCACTTAAAAATAAATACATGACACGTTTTCTTTCTGTTAACTGTGATTGCTGTGAAATAGGTTTCTGCTGGTGCTGAAACCTGTGGGTTCAAAGGAGTTATTTAGTGTGTTGGGGCTCAGACGCCACCTCTTCCTCACCTACCTCAGTCATCTGGCAGGTTACTTGTCCTTTACCATGCCTTCCAGGGCAGCCATTTTGTGGTGGTGCCCAGGACAGTTTCTCAAATTGCCAAATGTGTCCACAGCTCCCAAAGTTGCCTGCCTCGGTTTAAAGATACATGTTGTAGCTCTGCTCCTGAAGCTAAGGAAGTGTTGCATAAGTTTCTTGGAACTATCTGTAAGCTGCACTGAGCTCCTCAGAAGAAGAGAGAAGGTATAAGTGTAATAAATAAACAATGCTGAGAGAAAGAGTACTACTGATCAAAGCAAGATTTTAATTTCTTTGTATTCCCCCCCACTCCATTTCTTTACACAAATCAGAAACAAACAAAGGCACACAAATAATAAATACACAATAAACCCGTATCATTCTTCTGATAGTCCAGGGAAATGAGAGGTAGACATTTTGTAATAGCTTTTGTAACTTCTACAAGCTTATGAGAATGCAGAATGTTTTCTTTCTGGTGGAGACCTGGTGCATTCTGGTCTTCAGAATGATAGCATAAGCCCTGAGCCCACATTCCATTCAGGGCACAGGAAGCCTGGACGATATCAACAGGGAAGGGGGGATAACTCAGCTCAGCTGTGCATTGCATTCTGAGAGCCCCATGTTCTGTCCCCAGCAACTCCAGCTAAAAAGGATTTTAAGATCTCTGTGAACTACTAGCTTGCTCTCTCTCTCTCTCTCTCTCTCTCTCTCTCTCTCTCTCTCTCACACACACACACACACACACACACACACACACACGATTCAGCTCAGCCAGCACTAGGAAGCTGCAGGACCTCATTGTCCTTGTATGTTGGAGGGGCAGAGGGAAGCTGTGGCCCCCAAATGCTGTTGGGATTGCGATTCCCATAAGCCCCAGCCAATATGGTCAATGATAAGGGATTATGGGAGTTGTAGCCCAGCAATATCTAGAGAGCCACAGGTCCCCTGCCCTTGCTCTTTGTCATATGGATTGCTGAAGCTTTGCATCCACATGTGTTCTTGATGAAGATTCCCCAAAATAAGTCAGTATTCCTAAAACAGAGTACCTGTAATTCTTGGACTTTCTTTTCAAGAGTCTTGAGATTCTGAGCCCACATGTGTATCCTTTGAATTGTACTTCATTAGTTATTATCTTTTGGTTACTTGAAAAGCGTCCTTGTGTTCTCAAGCACGTTATTTGCACAATATATATTTCTGACTTGCTATAGTGGTTCCCTCTTCCTGTTTCATGACTAATCACGAGGCAGGTTCATATGTGCATGCACACAACATATCGCTGGACAGTGCTGTTCTGTGAGCATTGTTTTCCACATGAGGAACTTCCCAGCCTGTTGAAAAGTATGCATGCATAAGGAGCTGTGATGCACATGTGGGGCTTTGGATTCAAGCAAAAGTAAACAACCAGTTGATTGTGGGTCCCCCCCCCCTTCAGTTGAAATTACTTTGGTACACTTTGCATATACAGAAATGGCTCTACAGTAGAACTGTTTCTTTGATACAGTCCTCTCACCCAATTAAACTGAATGGCAATGACAGCAGCATGCATCCCTTACTTTCAATAGGGCTATCTTGGAAATTGTTCGCAGAGGACTGTGCCAATGTTTCATAGTCCAATCCTCAAAAGGCCCTGCCAACCCTCATGCTGGGTGGCTTGGCTTTGATATCAGCTTGCTGTAAACAGCAGCTTTGATAACATGTTGCTTCTCCTTCCATCTCATTCTCCTGCTTTGAAACAATAAACCAGACAGGTTCTCTGCACAAAAAAGTAGGAAATGATCTCCAAAGGCACATTTGTAAAATTCTTATATCTGTCATTGGATTGTTTTTATGCTTTATGATTTATCGGTGAAACAACAAAGAACTTGAACATTTAAACCCCAAGAAGAGGGCAACCTGCAACTTCTCCAAGTTAGCTGGCTGCTGGATATTCCGTGAAGGATCGGGCCGGCCAGCACCTGGAACAAATAACCCATCTGCCCAGTGGATGGGCAGGTTACTGTGATAACAACACTGATATTAGGGATGGACAAATCTGTCCATTTCAGTTTCTCTGTTTCTCATTTTTCCAATCTTAAGTTTGGTTTGTCCCAAACTTTTAAAGTTTGCATGAAAATTCATAAGGATTTGTGTGCGTATTTCTCCCAATACATGCTTTTTTGTATGCAGTTTTGTTTAGTATACATCTTTTTTTGCAAGCATTATATTGTATTCATTTGAATATAATTTTGAATGTTATTTTACCTAATATATGAATTTCTGTATGCATTTCTTGGCTTGGAGAACTTTGTTGCAAAATTCAACAAAGTGCGAATTTCAAAGGATAATTTTCAGTTCAAAAGTGCAAAATTAGGTGCAAATTTCTCTCCCATCCCTGATATTCAGTACTAAGACAAATTAAGCCAGAGCTCACTCACAAAACTTTTTTTTCCCAAAAACGTCACGACAGCACTCCTCATTCCTAATGCAACGACTACTGTTAGTGCTACCAGTGCTGTTTATAGGACAACTATCGTGGTTGTTTGTATTTTGAAAACATACTGTGAATGTCTCTTTTCCCTTCTCTCTCTCTCTCTCTCTCTCTCTCTCTCTCGGGGGTGGGGTTGAAGTTGTTTTATACTAGGAAAGCACAAGTAGAAGATGGAGAAAAGCATGCACTGATTTGGCCAAATAACTTCATTTACCCTTTACGTCAATCAGTTGACATTGACTTACCCAAGAAACCACATAGGAGACTTTACTATGTATTGTAATGGACTTTCATTGTAGGAAGGAATATCTTCCTGCTTAGAGGTAGGTGTGTATTGCTGATTCCCAAATGGTGGGTTGAGACATACTGGTGAGTCACAGAGACCTTTGGGATGGTGATCGGGAAATCAATACAACAACAGAAGCAAAAAAGAGCTTTGCTTCTAGGTTACTCCCAAGATGTGACATATGGGGCCTATTACAAAACTCCTGTAATGGCTGCCTAAAGGCTCCAAATCCATGAAAGTGCAAATTCATGGGCCTGTTGCAAATCAAACCAATGTGATCAACACTGTGCTGTTAGCTGGATGTGCACGAGATGTTCCTACAAAGACACGCCTTAAATATTTGATGATGTGCAGCTACAAAATATATCAACAGTTAAGTTACTAAACGAACTGATGAAAACCGTTTATAGAAACAAATCAAAGCACAAACTTCCATAAGAACATAAACAGAGCCATGTTGGATCAGATCAAAGGCCGCTGTAGTCCAACACTCTGTTCCCACAGTGGCCAACCAGATGCCCCAATGGGAAGCCCACAAGCAGGACATGCGTGCAAGAGCACTCTCCCACTTGTGTTCCCCTAGGAAAGTATGCCTTCTGATCCAAGAGAGCTGCATAACAGGGAGTAGTGGTCAAGTATCATTGAAATGCAGTATGAGGTATGATACTGATTGAACTGTACAGAAGACACTTGATGACATTGGGTATCTAGATATATAAAACAGAGCTGACAATGAAGAATCCATTTTATTAAGAAGATCCCATGACAGTACTCTGACAGTGGAATCTTATGCACATCTACTCAGAAGAAAGTCCTGTTGAGTTCAATGGGACCCACAGCTAAGTGAACTGGGAATACAAGAACAATCTTATGCATGTCTACTCAACAGTAAGTCCTACTGAGTTCAAGGGGCTTACTCCCAGTTAAGGTAGGTATAGGATCACAGCCTACTTCCCACTGACTTCTTTCTGAATAGAAATACATAGGATTGGGCTGTTGGATAATTGAAATGTGGATAGTGATAACTTGACAGGAGAAAGTGGGAGAAGAGACAGAGATGGTGATGGAGGAGTGTGATTGTGTATGTCCAGAACTTCTGCTACTGGAAATCCTTGTTAACACAGTTCCTGGGTTCTCTGTGTGGCTGCCTGTTGGTGGAACCCAATGCAAAGAACCCTTCCATATATCTGAACACCAGACTACACCAGTGCTTTGGATTCCCACCAGGCCATTCCAATAAAAAAGAGACATCCACATCCCCGCATACACACACCCATGCTGAATTTCAAGGGACAGCCTGATGTGGAATTTGACATTTTCTTGAGCTCAGCTGGGTCCGATACCTACCTTTCCTCTCTAGAAAGATCCCTTAAGATGCCCCTTCTAGGAACTTCTGGAGTCTCGCTAGAGAAGAATGCAAAGAGGCTCAGCGAATGCCTCTCTGGTCAAAGCGGGGTAGTGGTGTCCTCATTGCTCCTGCTTGGGCAGGATGGTGGTGAGGCGAAGTCGGATTTCTCTGAAGAGGAGGACCCCCGCCCACTGCAGCCAGCCCTGGCTCCCCACAGAGGGCCCTCCCTCTCTCTTTTCTTCTGCTTCATCCTACGGTTCTGGAACCAGATCTTCACCTGGGCTTCGTTGAGGTGCAAGGCCGAGGCAATCTCCACCCGACGGGCTCGGCTCAGGTACCTGTTGAAGTGGAACTCCTTCTCCAGCTCTGTCAGCTGCTTGGTGCTAAAGCTGGCTCTGGGAGAGGAGGAGGGGGACATTTCCCCTGTGGTGCCATGCCATTTTGCTAAGGATGAAGAAGAGAGGGGAGCATCACTCCAACCATGCTTCAGGCTTTGTGGCAGCAGTATCCCTCCCTCCCTCTTTTCACTATCCCTTTTTACCCGGCTCATTTTCAGATCCAAAAAAGGAAATCAATTTCCCCCCACGCCCAAAGATTCAGTCCAGCCAGTTACTCATCATCAGCCCGGATGCATAATAAGATCTCCTTTTTAAATAGCTGTTGCTTTGAACACCTGTGCCTCCTGAAGAGTGTGCAGCACAGGAAGCTTTATTTTCAATGACTAATAATTGGGACAACTTGCTCAGTGGGCAGGTCTGCACGGGTAGTCATCCCTTAAAGACATAATTGGAGATGTTCAAACCAGTAGCAGGGAAACAAATGTTCTCACAGGCTCCCGGTGCACCTCCAGAGCTAACTGGGAAAACCCATGTAGATTATGCAAAGTCTCCTCAGCCGTTTTTCTTCCCTTAGGCAAAATGGCAGCCCAAACCAGGCAATCTGGTTTAATTCACTATATATCTCTATATCTACATATCTATATCTATAGATATCTAGATCTATCATGCCCACCCCCTTTCTCTCTCACACACACAAAGGTGTTGAACCTCTTTCAGCCCAAGGGCCAAATTCAATTTTGGAGAACCCCTCGGGGGCTGCATTCCAGTGGTGGGCAGAGCCAAAGGGAAAAGGGGCGGGGCCAAAATGGCAGCCCTCTGTAGCTCAAACGTCTTGCAGCCAGTAACGAAGGACAGGCATTTTGACCTTTTAGACTGGGAAAAAAAACTGCACACAAGCCAGGAAGCCACCCAACAATAGGTAGCTGGGGGAAGGGGTTGGGGCTGGGGGAAGGGAGCATGGCCCTGTGGGGAACCGCAGGGGGCTGGTTTTGACTCCAGGGCCTGAGGTTCCCTGCCCCTGATATATATCATATTATATATATATATATATATATATATATATATATACACACACACACACACACACACACACACACACATGCACATACAACACAGATTTATGCAGGCAACTTCAGTGGGGGCCCCAAAATTCAGGATGTGCCAGGCCATTGTGGCCTCTCTCTGGCCTAACTCTCACTTTTTCTTTTGAAAAAAGAGAGAGAAAAAGAATGAGTTGCTTGGAGCCTATCCCCTGCTTTACACATATAAGTTCATAACTTCATGCAGCCAGCAATGATCTGCGTGGGAGATTGAGCCATCACGGATCAACCTGCCCAGACAGAATGGTCACATCACCTCAAACATTGCACATTTCAGGGCAGTCAGTTGAAGTGGTTCAGCTGAGAGTTGACTATAGCGATCAGGTAACAAAGAACAAATGGTGTCTTTGCTTGCGTGAACCATCTATAGGTGAAGATTAGGAATCAGCTATAAGGGGTAGACAACCCAGCACCATCCAGATGTTTTGAACTACAGCTCCCACAATCCCTGACTATAATCTCATGCTGGCTAGGGATGATGGGATGTGTAGCTCAACCCATCTGTAGGGCACCAGATTACCTACACCTGAGCTATAAGGTGGGAAGCTGACTTGGATATACAAATCTCCACCCCCTCAGCTTGTAGTGAGGTTACCCTACCCACCCCCTTTCTGTGGTGTATTTCACACATTACCATAGAGGCAAACCCAGGTTTTCCATTGTATCATCATCTTGAAGCTGCAGCCAGTCATAGATTTCTGAGGTATGTCTTTGCAGCATTAACAATAATTATAATTAGAATAATAAACATTTTTACATACATTTCTTTTTTTTCCAGGATACCCTTGGAACATCTCAGATATGGACCTCAAAGGTAATATGTAAAGTTATCCCCTTGCCTTTTCCATCATCAATGACCTTTCAGTCTGCCTCAGTTTTTTTCCCTGTGCCCCATGCCATATTCCATAAAAAACTTCTTTATGTGTGTGTGTGTTTAGGGGGAAATATGCTAAAGTGATGCAGTCAGTGCACGGTGGTGTGCAAAACCATTTTCAGAACAGAGCAGAATCTTTCAGACCCCAAAGGAAAGTATAAGTATACGGGGGCTGGGGGCTCTGATTTCGGTGGGGCTGTAACCCATTCTGGGTTTCAGTCAGAACCAACCAGAACATGAGCTATCCAAAGTGCTGGACTATATCCCCCAAATAGGTTCAGCACCTTGAATAGCTCCTTTAGAGTTCTAGCTGGTTCTGACTGAAACCCAAATGGGTTACAACCCCACCGAAATCGGAGCCCCAGCCTCCACTGAGTATTTATCTTTCAGTATACAAATAACCAGTCTCCTGTTAGAACATGTGGAGGCAGAAGATTGTTCAAAATGCCCTTCTGCTTCAGCTCATGTGGAGTTTGAGAGTGTCTTGAGCAGAATGGAGCTTGGCGTGATGCATTGGTGCATGCAGCTAGCCAGCCCTGCTGTATTTGGGGGCTCTCCTGCTTATTCGGATGAGTGGGCCCTGAACCCCTGCCCCAAAGTCCTGCCCTGAAGGCATGATGGAGTTGCATCTGATGAAGCACATTCTGGTCCACGACAGCTTGTGCCATAATAAAAGTGTCATTCTTTCAGGTGCCACAAGACTCTTTGTTGTTTTTGCTGCAACAATGGGCTCCCCCTCTGGAAACCACTGAGTAATGGTGTGTGTGTGTGTGTGTGTGTGTGTGTGTGTGTGAAAAGTTGAATGATTTCTTATTTATTTTTTGGCTACCTGTCTTGCTTCCTACACACCAGGATCACTGCCCTGCCAGGAGCCATTAACACTCCTAGAGTCATAATCATAATTCATTCCCATCATCCCTTTCCCCATTCCTACCCAACTCCAGAGGAAGCCCCTAAACTTTCAACACGTTTTACATTGTATTGTTTTAAAACCAAAACTCAATCTGCCTTTTCCTCCAGGGGGAATATAATTCTGGGAGCCAAACTTCAGCTGAGGGCTGCCGCCTTGGATCGAACAAGGAAAAACACAAGCACTCACCAAGATTTGACAGGGCGAACTTGCTTGAACAGGACAGAACCTTGAGAGATGTGGGTGATGTTTAAAGAGCTGGGTTTTTTTATTATTATTTTACCTTCACTTTGAAATTAAACAAACACACAAAACCCCCCCTCCACCTGCCCATTCTGTCTCAAATGCTTTTCTAAATGACGGGGATGGAATACAATTGGACTCCTTCAATTTGTGCTTTTATCGTTAGTTCCTATCTTTAATTTCCCCCCTTCAGTTGCATACATTTCTCAGACCACGATGCCATCCCAAAATAAGGGTTGTTATCTTTGCAAAACCTAACCTATAAAGACATAATTAACCTCCCCCTGCATTTTTTTTTAAACTCTTTATTGTTTCCATTCACCACTTAGAAAATCTCCCTAGCATGGCTTATTTTTCCCAGGCTTGAAAACAACAGAATGTGTACCAAGTGTTATAATAATCCCATTAAAACAAATTAAGGTGCATGTGGTGTACATGCTGGCACTATAAAGGTATATGCCACCAGTTTTTTGGATCTAGTCTCAGCGTATGTGTGTGCTGGTGTACATATACATACATGGTGATGATAAATAGATAGATAGATAGATAGATAGATAGATAGATAGATATCACCTCTCCTTTTCAATAGCTTTTGATCCTCTCTCCTTTTCTTTGGGAGAAGTGATGAGATAGTTAAACGGAACAAAAAGGTTGATGTTAAAAACTTGATACTGAAAGTGCATATACTATACACACTCAACACATGATCCCAGTTTCTTGGAACGGAGGATGTGTTCCTTCCCTTGAACATGGAGATCCTATTTTCAAGGTTGAGATCAGAAGAGAGGAACTATTTTCCACCCAAGATCTTCTACAAACCTATAGATATAGGACTCCCATCCCACCCCCAGTAGAAAATGCATCTCAAAGTTTGACAAGTTTGAAAACGCAAAGAACTGGCACCTCCTCTTTTCCAAACTTCGACGAAATAATAGTGCAATCCCGTAGATGATTACTCATAGGTAAAACCCACTGAGTTCTATGGGACTTACTCCCAAGTAAGTGTGCATATAGGATTGCAGCCTCAGACAGTCCGGACTGTCCAGTGCATCATTACACTGTTATTGAAAATAATTTGTATGTTTCAGTAAAGGGCACCGGTAAAGAAAAGCAGTCGATGTCTCCCATGAATTAGTTTCCATTCTCTCTCTTTAAAAAAAACAAAACCCTTTACTTCATTCCCCCCCCCTCCAAATAAGATTTTGAAAATGTCCATAATTACTTTCATTTTCTCGAGGTGGTTTGGGACATGAAAAACAAAACGAACCCAAAACCCCAGAGTTAGGAATTTGTTTCAAAATAAAAGCAAACAAGTAAACAAACAAAACCTCATCAACCAATCGCAAAGCAACTGAATTCTACGATGGCAAAATAAAATAAAATAACATGGGGAAAATACGCCGGATTCCACCCCCCCCCCCCATCGTTTCAAGACACAAAACTATACCTATTCGTCCAGAATAAATTTTACAGGATGAAACGGAAGGGAAAAAAGATATTTCGGGAAAGAAAAGGTTTCTAATATTTTATGTGTCTGTGTGTACACGATAGACATCATTAAGGAGATCATCTACTGAAACATTTTCGGACAGATTTGATTGCAATGGAATCTACAGCCCAACTCTCTCTCAGATTTCAACGGATCTCAATTGCTTCCCTTATATGTAAGACACAAGGGATCGAGAGATGACCGCGACAGGCCTGTTTATCAAAGTGTCCAGTTGCTCTCAGATCTGGAGTTCGGGAACTTTAGTTTGCGGAGAATGCTAGAAGCTGCCAGGTCGGAATGTATGTGTGAGCGAGCGCGCGTCCGCTTGGATGGTTCGCGTATTGTCCAGTTGGGTTAATGATTCCTTAATCTTGCAACCTTTTCCCGTTCAAGGCCTTAACTGATTCTGTTTTAGAGAAGAGTCCTACTCTTGAGGAGACTGCTCCCAAAGAGGCGACGCTGCCTAACTGGACCTGCCGAGGTCTGCTGAATTTTGTTTCAATTTCTCCGCTTCAGTCCTCTCCCATGGGGGCACGGAGCTATATTGTCCCCCCCCCCCGCCTCCCCAAAGTCAACATCATTGCAGAAAGTGTAAAATGGTCTAGGAAGGGAAGAAATAAGAACAACACCCACATCTCAACCCTCCAGAATCCCGTCTGGAATAACAGTTGTATGAAAGAAAAGGATCTTTCTCCTTCCATCCTTGAATTTGTCCTGCTTTTAGAACGTTTCAGACCGAAGTGGTCCTATAGATAAGAAATACACAGAGCTTGAGAGATTGTGTTTTGGACCCCCCCTGTTTTTAATAAGTTCAGCAAACTTTCAGGAATTTTTTTCCCACTTCCCCTCCTAATAATAATAATAATAATAATGATGATATAGCATCCATCAGCGTTGACTAAACTATAAACATAAATCTATGTTTACTCACATATATGAAGACATACTCTTAATATGTCACAGCCACATTTTTCGCTGGCAACAGCCGTGTCTGAAGATTCTAGAATGCCATCACCTCTTGAGAACATCGTTTTCACTTACTTTGTGCGTTTAAAATGTTTGCCAGACATAGTGTGGAGGCGATGGCTTTTTACTGGGCCAGTTTTGTTGCAAGGTGGGTAAAAAGCAAAAAGTGTGTGCGTGTGTGTGTGTGTGTTTCATTTCTGATAAAGTCTGAATGGCATATTCTCCCAATATTTTTTGTGTCTGATAAAGGAGGTTAGATCGCATTTGAATCCAAGGTAAAAGCAAAAACAAAACAGCCCCCCCCCCCGCTACTCTGAGGGACTTTAACCAAGTTTTAGTTTTTTTTCTAATGAAGGTAAACAATATTTTTCCCATCCGTCAACTCGTTTTCTGCCTCCCACGCCCCATACACTCCCTCCCACGCACAAATTACGGCATTCTCAACAAAAGATGGAGATATAAATATATCGAAACTATAAATATAATGTTGAAGTAATTAATCCCCGACGTTTTCATGATTTTCCAGACGATCAATGCCCAGCCAAATGATTGTTTGATAGAACCCATCCTGAATATAGTATTAATAGCTAAATCTTATTCTCTGTATGGGTAATCTGAAGGAAAAATTCTCTTAACGCCATTATTTTAAGAATGGTAAGACTTTCGCTTTAAGAACAAAATAATAATAATAATAATAATAATAATAATAATTTTAAAATGCTGTTTATTTTAAATTTAAGAATGGCTCTCCCCAAATCCTTATGCTCTCATGATGCTCGGTCGTATTAGCAGTAAGAATAAGTTATTAGAATTCCGAACGTGAGGTGCTTAGAAATAAGACCTCCGATGATATAGACATCCCTGCGTGATAGATGAGCTTCTATTACCTATTTGTGGTACCTGGAGTATCCAGTGATGGTGCGTGCATGCATGCGCGCGCGAGCTACTCGTCCAATGAGATCCAACGGGGCCTGCTTCCAGCACTCACCTGTTCTTCTGGGCGGGTTCCTCTTAACTTTCATCCATTCAAAAGTTTCCGCGGCACCGTAAACCTCCTGAGGCTGGCCCCTTCTCTCTCCTTGGGCTAACAAAGAGCTCCCCAGGCTGTCGGGCTCAGCTAGGAGATCATCTAGGCTACCTGAGTACGGATGGTCCATCAGCCGAACTCCAAAGCCTTTGGGTTGTCCGGGGAAACAAGTGGGGTACGCGGAGAAGGAGGAAGGAGGAGAGGAGGAGGCGGCGGCGGCGGCGGCGAAGTCATTGTCCCCATAACTAGGTGGGCAGGGAGCGAGGTAGTTTGGATGGCAGCTTGAGGTAGGGAAAGTAACTCCGGATGATCTGCAGCTAAGCGGCCTGGGCCCAGCGAAGGGATAATGAGATGGGGGAGAGCCGCGAGAGGGATGGGGCTGGCGGGCTTGGGAAAGGCGCTGGGGGTGGGCAGGAGATCCCCCATGGAGATTCCCTCCCATCGTGTAGCCTCTGCCCCCCGCGCAGCAGCTTCGGCTGTCCTGCCTCTCCGGCTGCCCTCCAGAGAGTGTCCCTGCAAACTGGCCGCTGCCCCCTGCCCCACACTCTAGCTCTAAAAGAGGACGATGTTCCCTCGTCCTGACTTCATGGCTTGGCTGCCCCGCTCAGCGTTCCCTACTCCCCCCCCCCCACACACACACACACCTTGGCCCTGCTTTCACCATGTCAAATTGGGCATTCCCCCCACCTTTTCCCAAGGAGGCGGGGGCGAGAAGCGGAGGGGTGCGGGTGTTGAGAAAGCAAGCCGGCTGAAATTCGAGACATTTGGCGGGGGGGGGGGGTAGAGACCCACGTGACGGGAGCTTGGCCAATGGCCAAGGTTCACTGGGGAGGAGGGGAAAAAAAGCACTGTTTGATGAGCTAATGGCAGCAATTTGTAACTTTCATTCTCTCTCTGGGCAAACACACAAGAGGGATGAGAGGGAAGAGGTTCTTTTGCAACTGATCTCTTTCTGGGCTGCGAGAAATGGACACAGCCCCCCCCCCCCTCGCATCCCTTCCCCCAAATACTGCTGGAATACCTATTGGGAAGCTAAAGGTGAGTCAGTCCATTTTTATTCTGCCTGCTGCATCTTAGGATCTGATTTTCTCCTCCAGAAGTACCCCTCCTATTCCCCTTCTCTGCCTCCCCCCTCAGCTCCCCTCCCATCTGAAAGTAAATCTCGGTGCCATTAAGTATCTAGCCATAATACACCTTTCATCTTAATTTAGCTGATGAAGTTTGCAATTACTTTTGCAATGAAAATGGATGCACAAGGCTTGTACATCTCTCTCTCTCTCTCTCTGTGTGTGTGTGTGTGTGTTGGGGGAGAAATGGGGGTGAGGAGGGAAAGTAAGAGAAGACCACAAACTTTGTGACATCCCTCAAAAGTGTGTGTGTTGGGGGGGGGGAGCACCATGAAACACAATCACACCCCTTCTGCAAAAAAGAAGAAAAGCTTTTATATAAATGGATTGCCTAAGAACAGGAACTTTTAAAAACCATCAAGACTGATTAGAATGGAACAAGGCCAGGTTGCTACTAATAGTAATAGTAGCAGTAGTAAAAAAATAACAATAGAATACACACACACAGTTGCAATAAAAACCACCTCCTAGTGGGTATGTTTTTGGTTTTGGATTGTCAAATTTTCATAAAAGGTGACCTGGTAGGATATTTCTAATTGATGTTTGAGTGATTGCATGCTTTTTGAGGTGGAATCTGTGGAGGATTGCAAATGTAAAGCTATAAGTGTGTGTGTGTGTGTGTGTGTGTCAGAGAAAGAGAGAGAGAGAGAGATTTAAATGTATCTAATGGATGGCTACATTCAGTGGCAGGGTGATAAGGCAATGGGGGAGGGGCTAAAAAGTCTCTTGAATGTAATACTGTTATTGTTTAGATAGGAATCTTCAGAGAGCAACAAACATCTGTAGAAACAATGCACCTTACAACTGAAAACAGCAGCAGCAACAACAAAACAACGACACCCTCACGATCAAGCAATATACAACAATAATAACATAAATACCAATAATTGTCACTTCAAAGTCAAAGGTATTCCTACCCTCTGTATTCCAGGCACGTTTCCCAGAGACAACCATTCCTACTTCCAAGAAGTATTAATCTAAATTACTATTAATAAGTGATGGTTACAAGTTAATTGGCATTAAAAATAATTCATTTCAATTTGTTAATATCAAATGAACAGATACCACGCTTGCTCAAAACCAACTCATGTACATCTTTTTTTATTGGCAAGGTTGTGGGGGAAGGAGGGAGGGGAAGAAATGTCTAAAGATCTGGAGAAACATGTGCCTAGGTGTGTGTGGCCCTATTCACACATGCATTTTTAACTGCAATATCAAGTGACCCCTTGCATGTGTGAGCATTTTAAAAAGCCATCACAGATGGAACATCAAAGACACAGGCTTTATATCACCCCAAATGTAGTGTTATTTAATGGGGGCAGTTTACACATTCAACTGCAAGTTATCAAATGTATCGAGTAAGTCATCTAGTGATACACATGCACATATGAACCAGCCGTCAGCTTTCCCCAATCACAGTGAATTTAAACATTCAAAGGAATTCTTACACACAAATGTACCTCACTTTCAGGGATTTATTTATTTATTATTAAATTTATTAATCGCCCATCTGGCTGGTCACCCAGCCACTCTGGGCGATGTACAACATACAATAAAACAGTTTAAAACAATAAAATTCTACAATAAAACATTTTCTAAAATACCCTAACCCACCCCAAATACCTGCCTGAACAACAACGTTTTTAATGCACAACGGAATCTCATTAAAGAGGGGGCATGACGGAGTTCCCTAGGGAGGGAGTTCCACAGAGTGGGGGCCACCACAGAAAAGGCCCTCTCCCTCGTCCCCACCAGTCTAGCTGTCCTTGCTGATGGGACAGAGAGAAGGCCATCCGAGGCTGATCTTGTTAAGCGGCCTGTCTGGTGCTGCTGGAGGCCCTCCTTAAGATAGGCTGGGCCGGAACCATATAGGGATTTAAAGGTCAAAACCAACACCTTGAATTTGGCCTGGAAAACAACTGTACCAGCTGCAGTTTCCAAACCATCTTCAAGGGTAGCCCCACATAAAGCGCATTACAGAAGTCTAAATGAGAGGAGACCAGGGCATGTACTACCGATGGGAGCAGATGGTCGGGAAGGAAGGGGCGCAGCCGCCGTATCAGATGGAGTTGATACAGTGCTGTCCGGCTCACAGCTGACACCTGAGCCTCCATGGACAGCTGGGAGTCCAAAATGACCCCCAGGCTGCGGACCTGGTCTTTCAAGGGTAGCCGTACCCCATTCAACACCAGGTCAACATCCCCCAACCTCCTCTTGTCTCCCACCAAAAGTACCTCAGTCTTGTCAGGGTTCAGCTTCAGCTTATTCCTCCCCATCCAGCCACTCACCGTCTCCAGACATTTGGACAGGGATTCTACGGCCAACCTTGGTGAAGATTTGAATAAGAGGTAGAGCTTTCTGCATAAATAATTTCCCCATTCCAAAATCTGCTATAAAGCCCCATCATTCATTAGTGAATGCTCCATCCACTGCAACTTTAGGGCTGGTTCACACATTCACTGGATGATGTAATTTGCTGACTCACAGCTCAATGTGTGAATTTCCTCTTATGAAAAGGATGGGTTCCCCCCCCTTTTTTATGGAAGGTGATGTGAAATCTGTCTGTGGATCTGTCTGTCCAATTTCACACATGCAGGTTATCACTTGATGTTGCAAGAACACGCATGTGTGAACACATCCTAACCTTAAGATGTGGGTACTGTTGGAAGCCACTGGAACTGTGAGCTAGTTCGCATGTTCTTCACTTTGGCATAAAGTGATGCATTTGTGAATGCACCATAAAAGACAGAACTTTGATCTCTGACCCAGTACATTTCAGGGGAGTGAATTCAGGGAGGCCATTCAGCTTTGATGAGAAATCAAGTGATGTGCACATGTGTGAACGAGCTTTTCGTGTTGGATGTTCCATATGACAAGTCCATTTACTGCACCAGCTCACCATGTGGTTGGACTCCCATGGTGTACTCTGTCTCCACCCTACTGCAAGCCCCCAACATGTATTTTGGGTGGTGGCCTAGAAGTACTATACAGATCCATAAGAACATAGGAAGCTGCTTTATACCGAGTCAGATCATTGGTCAAACTAGCGTGGTACTGTTGACAATGACTGGTAGTGGCTCTCCAGGGTTTCAAGCAGGGTTTTTTTCCTAACCCTACCTGGAGATACCGGGGATTGAACCTGGGACCTTCTGCATGCAAAGCAGGTGCTCTGCCACTGAGTCACAGGCCCTTCCTAACCATATGATGACTTTGTGTGTATATAGGAAAGATTCATCATGTGGAGCAGCTGCTGCACATCAAGACTGTTCAATTTCAAGCACTTTTTGTAGGGTGGCCATATTGTGAGAAAAGAGTTCAAAGTGGGACAATTTCATCATGGGTTCACTGTGGGGACAAAGGAGACCTTTGTGGGTGGAGGAATAGTTGATTAACAATGTAAGCCAGTCAACTGCAGGATATATTATAAACTCCTGATGATATTTTGGCCACAATGCTCCCCGCCTCACTTTAGAGCAGGGGTGGGGAATTTCAACTCCCATCAGCCCCAGCCAGCATGGCCAGTGGCTAGGGATGATGGGAGCTTTAGTCCAAGAACATCTGGAAGGCCACAGGCTTCCCCATCCTTGCTTGAAAGAGAGAGACAGCCATTCATCCTAAGGCTCATTGTCATATGTGTGTAAAATATAACAAAGATGTCCTACTCAATGACTCTCAGCATGCTATCTCCATTGAAAAGTGTTGCATTGGAGTGATAGGAGTTGGAATGATATCTGTGGTTTTTGAGCTTTGATGGGCCCAGAATCATAAATTGATATTGCTCTCATGGGTTTTGAACATACATGTGTGAATGAGCCTGAAGTTTAGGTGGTCATAAAATGCCCCCTCCAGCTCCAAAATTCAATGTGAGGTTCTGCACTGTTATTCTATTGTAGTCTTTCTGTTTTTTTTGGTTTTTTTTTAAGAAAAAGCTCAAGTGTCAACCGGTGGATAGTGTTAAATTTAGTCTAGGAAATACATGTTCAGGTCACTCTTCAGCCATGAACTTGCCACTCAGCCTTAATTCTTCTGGCTGTAAAATGGGAATAACTGGGGCCAGCCTCTTAACAGTGACCACCCACGTTGGCAAATGTTTCATACTTTAGCAGAAAAGATGGATTTCTAACTTTGACAAGGGGCTTTTTGGTCCTTGAACAAGATTTGGGACATTCACACCCAACTCTTAAAGCTATTCTCATGTCTAAACGTTTCCTGGCCACTGGGGAGTCTAATAAAATACTGAAACCCTGTGTCCTAGGATTGATTTTAAGTTTAAAAACAAAAAACAAAAACTCTTCTGCTGGTGGAATCCATTAAGTTTTAGTTATCCCCACCTTTCAGCTGATTTGGTTGAGGTATCCTATTTCCCATCTGTTTATTTTCTGAAGAGCTAAGTGCGCTCTCTCTATTTCTCTCTCTTTCTCTGTGTGTGTGTGTGTGCGTGCACACACACGCGCACGCGTGTGTTGGGGAGGGGGAGCGAAGATCTTGATTAATACTTACAGAATTCTGTCTCTTTAATTCATCCAGCAGCTCTTTTCCTCTTTGCCTGCCAGCCAAAATCTGGATGCAGATTGAACCTGGAACGCCTGCAGAAGAGGAAGAGAAAGAGAGACCTGGTGGCAAATTTACCAATAAAAAAATAAGCCAACATGTGCTCCAGTCTTTTGCCTTCTGTAAATACAATCAGAGATGATAGGCCTATTCTTTGCCAACACACCTGCGTTCTCGCACACACGCATCCCCTGGATGATGACTTTGGGCAAAAGCAACTGGAAGCAAGTAGCGGCACCATTCTTTTGTTTAAGGACAGAAGGCATTATGGGGACAGAAGGAGCTATATTCCTAGACCCACCGCTTATCAGGCACTGCTGTGAATCTGTTCTCTCCTTTTCTAATGCAGATCAAGGGTGGATTTTCGTTTTAGTGGTTACTTTTACTGTTTTGTTTATAACTTTTTGCCACGGGATAGATTGTAGGCTGCCTTGTGAGGGTTATGTTCTAAAATAGTAGGGTTTAAATATATTCACACAGTCCAGTCCTATCGATTAATCTCACTGTGTTCAGTGGGGCTTACTCTGAGGTAAGTGCATATAGGATACAGCCTAAATAAATACATTTTTATAACAAACTGGAATCTGGCTTATTCTTTGGCATGTGTGCAGAGGAGAGGGCAAGAGAAGGAAAAAGAGGGATGAGAACGTTTGTTAGAATCAAAAACAAAGATAGCCATGAGAAAAAAAAATCTAAAATACACAGTTGGGCAATATCTTTATTAGGAGCAACCAAAATTCGACGAGCATGTGCAAGCTTTCAGGTTCCCCAGAACGTTTCATCAATCTAGTTGGCAGAGAAAGCAGTGGATGGGGGAAGAAACAGAAAAATCCAAACTGGCCAGATATTGTGGCCATGAAGTCTGCAGTTCAGATAGACCCAGTCTCAAAAGTGGAGATTTGCAGTCTGAATGAATTAGTCAGTGGCACATCTGGCAGGTATCAAATTACACCTTGCAATGCATTTCGGATTAGAGAAGCAATGGCTTATCTCCATTTCTGAAAACGCAAAGGCTGGCTATAACTCTCATCTGTCTCTTGCCTTGGGCAAAACACACAGGTTCCTGAGCTGGCACAGATAACATTTTCATATAATCTGAGGAGAATACAACAACAACAACAACAATAAAAATATATATCTGAAGCAGCTACATCTAAGATATCTGAATACGCATAGATGTGATAGATGGTTTTTAATCACATACTTGTGGGTCTTTCCAAACAGCAGCAGCAAAGGCTCCTTTTGTACATTATGCAACAATAAACCTGGAATTTCCACATCCAGCTGTACAGAGAACGGCAACTAATCTTTTGAGTTCACCTATACCATGCACGTGTTTTCAAACTTTTGCTTGTTACAACCATCCTTTGCATTTTTAAGTTTACACTGAACACGTTTTAGGTGCACACTGAAGTACCCTTATTCTTTTCTTAGTGATATTCCCTACAACCAAGTGCCATTTCTGTGATATCCCACCATCTCACAATTGATGGAGGTAGGGTAGGAGAGGGCAGTGTGGTACCTGCAGTCACCAATGTGCATATAGGACAGTCTCATCATGTGGAGGGTGGCCATATTGTGAAAAAAGAGTTCAACGTGGTACAATTTCAACATGAGTTCATTGGGAGGACAAGGGACACCTTTGGGGGTTGGAGGGTATGTTTATATTTTCTTACTGGCAGCTGGGATTGCTCCAAAGTGAAGTGGGAGCCTCTAACTTCTGGCCATCTTACTTTCCCATGAATGCCTCTGAGCAGCTTACTTGTCCCTTGTGACTAGCCATGCCCACCCATGATAGCCATTTTATGGTTGTGGCCAGGACTGTTCCTCAAATTTCCAAATGTGCTCATGGGCCCAAAAGGTTGCCTGCTCCTGGTGTAGGGCTACAGTGGAGAATAGCTTTGGTGTGGGGAATAACATTTCCTCTGCTCTTTTTTTAAGCATGTGAGAATCTGTGTCTTCTGTACTGGATTGGAGAGAGCGATGGCCTTGTAGGCCCCTTCCAACCCTATGATTCTATGAGCACACAGCCTCCAAAAGGGCTACAGGCATAATCCAACCAAAGATAAACACCTTGTAAGTACCATTTGTTTTAATAATAGAGTTAGGCATGTGCTTACATCTTCCCCATTGAAACCAAAGAGTCCTCAAAGTATTTACTTTGACTGGATTATACTTAACATTAAATCAAACAATCAATCTGAAAAAAATGTTTCCGGAAAGCCCAGGTCACGCTGGCTTGAATGTATGTGTGTGTGAGCATTGTTTGTTGGTGTTCGCACTTGGTTACATATTTAAATGGCTACATGAACAGTTCTGTACTAGAATGATACAGCTGGAGTGGGGGGTCCCTAAAAAGTTCTTTCTAATCCTAAGGTGCACTCACGATCACATTGTACAACAGACTGCCTAGCGGTGGCAGCAGGCATGTGTGCGTGGTTCACAATTCTCCCTCTGACTAAGTATTGCAGTTCGAGTACTGAGAAAATACAATAGCCCTGTAACAGAAGTGCTACAATGGGAAAATTGCACCTGGGTCTGACGCAGCAACTAACAACTGCATATTTAAGCCATGATTTAGCTCAGCCTTTCCCATCCTGGTGCCCTCCAGATGTGTTGGACCACAATTCCCGCAATTCCCAATGTCAACAATACTGGGTTAGATGGACCACGAGTCTGCCTCGGTGTAAGGCAGCTTCCTATGTTGGGGAATTGTGCCGGCTCGGAATGGTGGGAATTGCAGTCCAACACATCTGGAGGGCACCAGGTTGGGAAGGGCTGAGCTAGCTATATGCCTAGTTATGTATGTGCATCACCTCAGCTGGGTCAGGGCATTCATGTGCTAAAAATATAGAAATAATATTTTAGTCAACTAACAATGCAATCCTGTGCATGTCTACTCAGAAGTACTCTCAGGCAATTGGGTGTAGCATGCTTTCCTGGCAGTAAGCCCTGTGGTACACAGTGGGAGTCATTGGAGGCTGGTGGCTCTGATTTTGCTGGGGCGTGAATCCATTCGCAGTCAGAATCAGCCAGAAATCTAAAGGAGCGAAACAAAGCGCTGAACCCCAGCCACAAAATGGGTTCAGCACCTTGGTGGGACTTATTTCCAAGTAAATATGCACAGGAATACAGGGGAAGGTTCTTTGCTGGCTGCATTCAGTTACTCTGTGAGAGGCTGTCCTATACCGGCTTCTGAATCAAGTGGGTTCACAAACTAACAGTTTCCTTTAAAACTTGGGTGGGGAACTGCATTACATAGGAACATAGGAAGCTTCCTTACACCGAGTCAAACTCGTGGTCCATCAGTCTCAGTGCTGTTGACACTGACCGGCAGCAGCTCTCCAGGGTTCCAGGCAGGGGTCGGTCTTAGCCCTATCTGGAGATGCTGGGGATTGAACCTGGGACCTTCTGCCTGCAAAGCAGCTGCTCTACCGCTGAGCTGTGGACCTTACTTCAGTCCTTCCTGTTGAGCACTGCATTATCTCAGTCAAAACCTGTTGGGGTTCAAATTCCAGCAGTAGGTGTGGCCAGAGCCAAAACTGGGCGGCTCCAAAATTGGGTGGAGCCAAAGTGGGCAGAGTTAGCGAAGTGGGTGGAGGTTTGCATGAAACTAGACCAGGGTCTGCATGTGACCCTCGACTCAGACGTTCTGCACCCCTGGTTGACAACAACATGAGCAGCCACAACTTACAGATGGTGAACGGAACGCTTGATCACGACGGATCTGCTTGTGCTTATAAAATCATTGCAGTAATCAGGTCAAACACAATCAGCACACTGAATCTATATCTCTGATCTCGGAAGCTAAGCAGGGTCAGCCCTGGTTAGTACTTGGATGGGAGAGCGCCTGGGAGTCAGGCTTCCTGCGTTGAACAGGGAGGGGGTTGGACTCGATGGTCTTGTAGGCCCCTTCCAACCCTATGATTATATATATATATGGTCAATATACAGGGATAGAGAGAGACAGACAGGCAATTATGGAGGGATGGGAAGGAAGGCAGGGAGGACACTCAGGTGCTCATGTGTGCAGTGCCTTCTTCAAGTGTTTGAGGCCCCTTGGGCAAGACACCCTCCGTGGGCCCCTCCCTCAGTGAGCCTGCCTTCTCACCAGTATTTGCACCAACTGCTCTTGCTCCTCCTCCTCTTTCTCATCCTTGCTACCACATCTTTGTCTGACTGGCAGAGAGTCAGGGAGAAAGTGAGCCATGGCGTCTCCTCCTCCTCCTCCCCATTGTTGTCTTGGCCAGAGCAAGAGGCAGGTGAACAAGCAGGCCGCAATGATGAAAAGGAGGAGGAGCAACTCCAGGGTGCTCTGGTCAGTGGGCCCCAGCTGGGGTGTGGGTCCTCGGCAGGTGCCCAACCATGCCGATGCTGGCCCTGGAAAGGAGAAAAGATAGAGATGGTACAAAAGTTCACACACATTCAAAAAAATGTAAAATTCCAAAATGTGGCTTTTGGAGGTTCAGAGATGTTCAGCTTTTTCTTTTGAAATTCAACTTTGAGGGGTACTTTAAAAGGAAACTTTATTGAGTTATATAACCATGGGATGTATAAGTTTAACATGTTATATAACCATGGGATGTATCAGTTTAACAAATATGTTGAGTTATTAAATCCACCCTCAACCTCTCAATCCAACAGCATCTGTAATTGGGAAACATCAATCTAAAACAGCCTTCTCCAACCTGGTGCTCTCCAAATGTTTTGGACGACAACTTCAGCATTCTTGACCATTGGCCATGCTGGCTGGGAATGATGGGAATTGAACTCAAAAACATCTGGAGGTGGTTGGGAAAATCTGATCTAGAATAATATAAAGTTACATTTTGGCAAGCAAATTCAAATTTGGGCAGCCAGTTGGTTACCCGCGAACACAGTTCACGGAGAAAAATCAAATCTAACAAAAGGTTTAACTTAACAGACTGCATTAATTGAAACATTAAAAATGATGCATCTTTTATCTTTACAATATTTCCTTAAACACAGTGTTCTTGGTGTAAACTCTAGGGTGGCCATTGTAACATCCTTGTTCTGGTCCATCAATGACTTGAATCTTGAGGTTTGCCAATGAGCACACATAACTCAGAGCAACATAGAGTTGTCCATGGAAGGAGACAGGTACAGGCAGATAGATGCAAGCTTGGTCCTCAGTCTGTCCCTGGCCTTTGTTGAAGCTAAGGGCAAAGGACAGACAAATTATATATATATAAGATAAGATTATTCAGAGTCGGGAGTTAGTTGGTCATCCCTTTTTGACTGTCTTCCTGTTGACTGATTCTCACGAAGCATACTTCATTGGAAAGCTCTTGATATGCAGGTTCCACGAATACCAACAATTTTCAATATAATCCAAGGTTGGGGGTTTATTTAGTTCCATAAAGTTTTTTTTTAAGTATTAGGCTGTCTTTTATAACAATATACTATAAAGTTGTGTTTTTCTTATAAAAAAAATTTCAAGTGTAATTAAGCAAACATAATTAATTGAAAATTGGAGCAAAATGAAATATGAACACAAAAAAGGTCTACGTTGCCCTGAGTCATGTGCACTCATTGGCAAACCTCACAATTCAAGTCGTCGATGGACCAGAACAAGGACATTACAGTGGCCGCCCTGGAGTTTACACCAAGAACACTGTATTTAAGGAAGTGTTGTAAAGATAAAAGATGTAACACTTTGAATGTTTCATTAAATGCAGTTAGTTAAGTTAAACCTTTCGTTGGATTTGATTTTTCTCCATAAACTGTGTTTGTGGGTAACCAACTGGTTATATATATAAGATAAGATAGGTTTCATCTCTAGTTGGTGAGTGAGCGTGTGCAACTGGGTATGTGCATGCTTGGCCATGGGGCTGCTTGTCTAGGCCAGAGCAAGAGGCAGGTGAACCGCCAACGGTGAAGAGGAGGAGCAACTCCAGGGACTCTTTCTCAGTGGCCCCTTGCTGGTGTGTTGGCCCTTGTGGTACCCCACCACACCCACTCTTGACACTGGCCCTCCATGTGTGCACACCAACAATGTTTTCAAAAAACCATTCCCAAAATCTCCCTGAGAAGCAAAATAGTTGCAGTTATTTATCGGGAACGAATACAGTCCAGCTTTCTGTGTGGTATCACCAACTTCCAGGGGCTGGAAAAGACCCTATGGATCAACAGAAGTGGTGCTTCATTGGGCTGGCCTCTTTCCCATCAGCCAGCCCTTGAGACCACCCGCAGCTTTTTCTGCCCCTTCCCTTTGGAGGAAAGAGCCTGAATCCAGGACCATGCCATCACCTGCCAGAGACCTGAAAAGATGGCCACCCTCCCAACACACACATGTCCCTAATTATAATTTGTAGTTTTGTGTGGCTTTTAATTGTAAACTGCTTCAGGTGCCAATCTTGGCTGAAAACTGGGGTATAAATCTAATTAAAATATAAAAAAAGGTAAAGGTAAAGGTGTCCCCAACCAGTCGTGTCTGACTCTAGGGTGCGGTGCTCATCCCCGTTTCTAAGCCTAAGAGCCAGAGCTGTCCGAAGACGCTTCCGTGGTCATGTGGCCAGCATGACTGAACACCGAGGTGCACAGAGCGCTGTTACCTTTCCCACCGAGGCGGTACCTATTTATCTACTTGCAATTTCTTGCTTTCGAACTGCTAGGTTGGCAGAAGCTGGGACTGAAGACAGGAGCTCACTCCGTCACGCGGCACTCGGGTCCATGGCCCCAATTAAAATATACAGTAATTCAATACAAGTTATCCCTGGTCAGTGGGGCAAGTTGGAGCATGCGTATGTGTGATTTCACCATATGTTTGAATATTTAGCTCAATGTTTATTAAAAGGAAGGGGTGGATAGGCAGAGTCAGTTCAAGAAAAAATGATGTTTTTCAATATCAGTGAATATTAACAAGATATTATACCAAACATCTGTTTGTCAGTTAGCCACAGGAGTAGTTTGTGATGTACAGGATAAAGCATTTGTAATAAAAGGGTTTTTTTAAAACAACAAAACCAAAACCTGAAAATGGTGTTGTTGTTGTTGTTGTTTTTAACAGGCTTGGCTCCAACTATCCATTCTGCACTGTCCAATAAAAACTGCGTGCTTATGATGGTTTGACATAGAAAATTACCTTTGAACCATGGGTCCATTTCCTTCTGACAGAGGAGTCCTTCCTTTGGAGGAAGGGGACCTTTGGATCCAACCCACTGCAACCATTTGTTGTAAAAAATAAAAAAAAATAGTCCATATAACGGAAAGATACCCTCTGCCCTAAAGAGCATGCAGTCCCAACATACACTTGTAATCAACAACAGATATACAATGGCTTCTACACAGGGCTGACCCAAGACATTTTGCTGCCTGAGGTGAAGACTAAGGCAGAGCCCCCCACCTCCTCCTATTCCATGTACAAAATCCAGCTGGGCTGGCAGCTGAATCTTTCTTCAAGACTGATAATGGGACAGCATCCTCTACTGCACCTGAAGGCAGCAGCTGGCACACAGCTCTCTCCTGCAACACTATGCTGCCACCCCCCAGCATCTGCTGCCTGAGGCAAGCACTTCAATTCGCCTAAAGGTAGGGCCGGCCCTGCTTGTATAATCTGAATGGGAAGAAGTAATCTTTAAAAATAGCATTTTGGTATCTTAAATTTTGGGTTAACTGGACTCTTTGGGGAGGGTGGTGATTTGTTTTATAGTGAAGGGAGGGTGGGTTGTCTTCTGTATTTCTTATGAAAATATACAAGAAAGTAAGCGGGGGAGGGAAGAACATAAAACACTAACAGTAACTGGTCTTCCATTTTGATTTTCCAAATATTACGCATATATTAGACAGCCTTTCCCAGCCAGATGCCCTACAGCTATGTTGGACTACAATTCCCATCACTCCCAACCATGGGATGATGGGAGTTGGGTTGGAAGACACCAGGGCACCAGGTTAGGGAAAGCTGTATTAGAGCAAAGACTGTTATTAAAAAAAAAAAATTCATTGCATTTAGGTAACCTATTCCAAGTGTTCCAAGCACTTCAGGTATATTATATCAGTAATCCTTAGAACAAACCTATAAGGTGAGCCAATATTATTTCCCCCACATTTTAGCTGGGGGCTCATCCTGATCAAATAATGGCTTGACTCATTATTTGTTAACCTAATGAGTTGGCCAGTAAGATGAGATCTGACCCAGGGGACGCTATACCATCTCCACTGTTTTCACACAAATGGTAGTGTAAAACCAGGACATTTGAAATAACTCTTAAAGAAGAGTTTGTGGAATGGCACTAATGCATTTTCTCCTTCCGTTCACAGTTCTCTGTAACATAGCCATCACTGATTTTATTGTGTTTTATTCTTCTGTGTCATTATGTACTGTTTGCTTAATTTGAGAGCCTGCTGGGCTGAGAATGTGGGATATAAATATAAGAACATTATTATTGTTGCTGTTGTTGTTACCACTACTACTACTACTACTACTAATATGCACTGTACAGTTAGTATGCACAGTGTTTTCCCAACCTTAAAGACACGGCGTGAGAATTTCTGAAACCTACATCAATAAAGTACCTAGTTTTCACTGTGTGAAATAATAAACTTTATGCAAATGTATTTATTTATTCCTTCTATTTCTATCCTGCTTTGTTGCCTGCAGGCTCCCAAAGTGGTGTAAAGTAAATAATTGGATTAAAATAAAATAAAACGACCATAAAAATACCATTAAAACACACCAGCAAAACCAACAATCAACTAGTCAAATGACAGAAGAGAGATACAGGTAAACCAGAGAAAGGCAGAGGGGTGCCTGTGCTCACCAGAGCATCCCTGGACACTTTTCTTGGCACCTCGCCCACCTTTGATTTTTTTTTTTTTTAAATAGCAAATTTTCTTACTGGCAGGCAGCGGGGATCATTTCAAAGCACAGTGAGGGCCTCCAGCTGCTGCCATCTTCAGTTCCCATGTATGCTTCTGAGCCACATGTAGAGCTTAGACATTCTTAAGATGGTGGGTGGCTACAGGCTGACGCTTTCCTCTGCAGCATGCTCAGCCACCAGGCAAAAGAAGAGGGAAGGAACAGGGGCTCCTATCACTTCTGCCTGGTAAGGTGGGGTGGGGGCGGGGGCTAAAGAGAGCAGAGGGGGTGAGGGAGAGTGGTCGGTGGAGCTAGGAGACCAGCAGTAAGCCAGGTTGGGGGTGGGGGTGGTCAGGGAAGGTACCAACAAGCCAGCAGGGCCTGGAGGATAGAGAGAACAGCAGGAAGCCAGTGGGGCCTGGGGGAACCCTCTGAGAGGAACCTGGAGGGCTGGGGAAGGCGGTGTGCTTGTATGTTTGAAGAGATGGGGGCTACATAGGGTGGCCCCTTGTGAATCACCAAAAAGGAGGACATGCATAACCAAAAAAAGAGAGGACGCATATTTGCATGAAACTTGCATATGCTAATTTGTAAGTATAGCTGCAAATGTAGAAATAATCATTATCATTTAAATAGAAATGCAGTACATCTCACCATAGTGCGGAAGGCTGTGTCCAGGTGACCTGTGTGGCTTGATCAGTCTGCTGTCCCAGTGGTGCCGATGGGCAATTTCATGGTCCAGCTCTGCCTTCTGGCGGTTCTTTATCTTTAAGTCATACTTGGACTGGACAGCTTTTTAACAGAGGATGTCAAGGCCACCCTGGCTTGTGTATGAGAAAGAGAGAGGGAGAGAAAGGGTTTAGGGGGATCCTGAAAAAGAGTGAATATAGGTTTTCATGCGCTGGCACTGAGGAGAAGGGAGGGATGTGTGTGCATGCATGCATGTGTGATTGCATGCATGATGGATACATGCGGTACTTGCATTTGTGCATTTGTGCATGGGTGAATGGATGGAAGATGGATTAGGGTGCATTGTGTGTATGTGTGTGGGCAGATGTGAGGGCGGGTGTGAGTGAGTGAGTGAGGGTGTATGTCAAAGGGTAGTGAAGCAGGGTGTGATAGAAAAAGACATGGGGGAATTTGCTGGCTGGCAGGGGTCTGGAGAGAAAAGAGTCTGCTTTCTGTGAAATAGATTTCTGTTGGTGCTGAACACTGTCACTTCAAAGGAGCTGTTTACAGTTTTGGGGCTCAGACCCCACATCTGCCTTGCACTCAGTCTTGTGGGCAGGCCAGGGTACTTGTCCTTTGTGACTAGCAAAACCTCCTGTGGCAGCCATTTTGTGGTGGTGCCCAAGACAGTTTCCTCAAATTGCCAGATGGGCCCATGTACCCCAAAAGGTTGCCTATCGATAGTTCCAGCTGAATGCATTCAAACCAGAGCATGATTAAGTGCTTGGTGTAAATCATAATGGGTCCAATTAACACCAGAAAGGGCCTCATCTCCTTTATTTTAAAATCCTGCATTTCATTGGCCAGACACACAACTCCCTCAGAAAGAGGTTACATAGGGTAGGTGACACTGTGGATAAAGCATCCCTCAAGATACTTCTGCTGGTGGGGACAACTGCAGAAGAGCTGAAGATAACTAAAGTGTGTCTATTTTTAGCAAATATGGCCTTTGCATGCATCCCAACTGTCCTCATATCGCCCCTAGCCCTTCTCTTGCCATGATACCCTTTGATGCCAAAAATATTTTGGATTTCTCATCCTTTCCAAGTTAAAATGTAGTGTTTACAATGGATTGATTCCTTGCTCCTAGACAGGATTGCAGAAGACCCCGTTTTGTAGACCAACCTGTCTCAGGAGAATAAATATAGACATACACGTTTCAAAATCTACTATAAATATTGTTTTTGTTCACTCGTTACGTCATGTCCGACTCTTTGTGACCACACAGACCATAGCACGCCAGTCCTTCCTGTCCTCCGCTCTCTCCTGGAGCGTGCTCAAGTTCATATTCATTGCATTGGTGATGCTATCTAGCCATCTCATCCTCTGCCATCCCCTTCTCCTTTCGCCTTCAATCTTTCCCAGCATCAGGGTCTTTTCCAGGGAGTTTTCTCTTCGCATTAGGTGGCCAAAATATTTGAGCTTCAGTTTCAGTATCTGTCCTTCCAATGAGCAGTCAGGGTTGATTTCCTTTAGGATTGACTGATTTGACCTCCTTGCAGTCCAGGGGACTCGTAAGAGTCTTCTCTAGCACCACAATTCGAAAGCATCAGTTCTTCGGCGCTCAGCCTTCCTTATAGACCAGCTCTCACAGCCATATGTTGCCGCTGGGAAAACCACAGCTTTGATTATATGAATCTTTGTCGGCAAGGTGATGTCTCTGCTTCTTACTATGCTGTCTAGGTTTGCCATAGCTTTCCTCCCAAGGGAGGAAGTTAATTAATTTCATTAATTTCATTAATTTAATGGCTACATTAAATTAATGAAAGTCACCGTCTGCGGTGATCTTGGAGCCCAATAAAATAAAATCTGTCACTGCTTCCATTTCTTCCCCTTCTATATGCCAGGAAGTGATGGGGCCAGATGCTATGATCTTAGTTTTTTGAATGTTGAGTTTCCAACCAGCTTTTGCACTCTCCACTTTCACCCTCAGCAAGAGGCTCTTGAGATCCTCTTCGCTTTCTGCCATTAGGGTGGTATCATCTGCGTATCTGAGGTTGTTGATAATTCTCCTGGCAATCTTAATTCCGACCTGTGATTCATCCAACCCGGCATTTCTCATGATGTACTCTGCATATACATTAAATAAGCAGGGTGACAATATACAGCCTTGTCATACTCCTTTCCCAATTTTGAACCAATCGGTTGTTCCATGTCCAGTTCTTACTATTGCTTCTTGACCCTCGTACAGGTTTCTCAGGAGACAGGTAAGGTGGTCTGGTACTCCCATCTCTTTAAGAATTTGCCGGAGTTTGTTGTGATCCACACAATCAAAGGCTTTAGCGTAGTCAATGAAGCAGAAATAGACGTTTTTCTGGAATTCTCTTGCTTTCTCTATGATCCAGCGAATGTTAGCGACTTGATCTCTAGTTCCTCTGCCTCTTCGAAACCCAGCTTGTACTTCCGGTAGTTCTCAGTTCACATGCTGCTGAAGCCTAGCTTGTAGGATTTTGAGCATCACCTTGCTGGCATGTGAAATGAGCGCAATTGTGCGGTAGTTTGAATACTCTTTGGCGTTGCCCTTCTTTGGAATTGGAATGCAAACTGACCTTTTCCAGCCTTGTGGCCACTGTTGATTGTTGCAAATGTGTTGGCATATTGAGTGCAGCGCTTTAACACCATCATCTTTTAGGATTTTAAATAGCTCAGCTGGAATACTGTCATCTCCGCTAGCTTTGTTGTTACTAATGCTTCCTAAGGCCCACTTGACTTCACTCTCGAGGATGTCTGGCTCAAGTTCAGTGACTGCACTATCATGGCTATCAGGGACATTAAGATCTTTCCTGTATAGTTCTTCTGTGTATTCTTTCCACCTCTTCTTAATCTCATCTGCTTCTGTTAGGTCCCTGCCTTCTTTGCCCTTTATCATGCCCGTCTTTGCACAAAACATTCCCTTGAGATCTCCAATTTTCTTGAAAAGATCTCTAGTCTTTTCCATTCTGTTGTTTTCCTCAATTGCATTGTTCATTTAAGAAGGCCTTGTTGTCTCTCCTTACTATTCTCTGGAACTCTGCATTCAGTTGGCTATATCTTCCCCTTTCTCCCTTGCTTTTCGCTTCCCTTCTTTCATCAGCTACTTGTAAAGCCTCATCAGACAGCCACTTGGCTTTCTTGCATTTCTTTTTCTTTGGGATGGATTGAGTTGCTGCCTCCTGAACAATGTTACGGACCTCTGTCCATAGTTCCTCAGGCACTCTATCTATCAGGTCTAATCCCTGAAATCTATTCCTCACCTCCACTGTATATTCATAAGGGATATGATTTAGGTCATACCTGAATGGTTTAGTGGTTTTCCCTACGTTCTTCCATTTAAGCTGAAATTTTGTAAGAAGCAGCTCATGATTTGCAAGAAGCAGCCACAGTCAGCTCCAGGTCTTGTTTTTACTGACTATATAGAGCTTCTCCATCTTTGGCTGCAAAGTACATAATCAATCTGATTTCAATATTGACCATCTGGTGATGTCCATGTGTAGAGTCGCCTCTTCTGCTGTTGGAAAAGAGTGTTTGCTATGATCAGCGTGTTCTCTTGGCAAAACTCTGTTAGCCTTTGTCCTGCTTCATTTTGTACACCAAGGCTATGCTTGCCTGTTATCCTGGTGATTTCTTGACTTCCTACTTTAGCATTCCAATCCCCTATGATGAAAGGACATCTTTTTTTTGGTGTTAGTTCTAGAAGGTGTTGTAGGTCTTCATAGAACCGCTCAACCTCAGCTTCTTCGGTCTCAGTGGTTGGGGCATAGACTTGAATTACTGTGATGTTGAATGGTTTGCCTTGGATTCGTACTGAGATCATTCTATCATTTTTGAGATTGTACCCCAGTACTGCTTTTCCCACCCTTTTGTTGACTATGAGTGCTACTCCATTTCTTCTAAGGGATTCTTGCCCACAGTAGTAGATAGAATGGTCACCTGAATTAAATTCGCCCATTCCTGTCCATTTTAGTTCGCTGATTCCGAAGATGTCGATGTTCAATCTTGCCATCTCATGTTTGACCACCTCCAGCTTACCTTGATTCATTGATCTGACATTCCAGATTCCTAAACAATATTGTTCTTTACAGCATCGGATTTTCTTTTCACCACCAGACACATCCACAGTGAGTGTCCTTTCGGCTTTGGCCCAGCCGCTTCACTCTTTCTGGTGCTACTTGGAAATTTCCGCTGCTCTTCCCCAGTAGTATATTGGACACCTTCCAACCTGAGGGGCTCATCTTCTGTTGTCATCTCTTTTAGCCTTGTGATACGTTCCATGGGGTTTTCTTGGCAAGAATACTGGAGTGGGTTGCCATTTCTTCTCCAGTGGACCACATTTTGTCAGAACTCTCCACCATGACCTGTTCATCTTGGGTGGCCCTGCACGGCATAGCTTATGGCTTTACTGAGTTATGCAAGCCCCTTCACCACAACAAGGCAGTGATCCATGAAGGGGACTATAAATATAGATTATGATATATATATACATTTGGTGAGTATTCACCAAATATTTGGATATTCAGAGAAAATGTAGTGAATCAACAGACTCAGAATTCACAGAGGAGAATGGAGGGAGGGAGTTTCCCCTCTAATGGGGTGTGTGTGTGTGTGTGTGTGAGAGAGAGAGAGAGAGAGAGAGAGAGAGAGCAAATGTTATCAACCTTTTTTGTTTGCAAACCTGATGACAAGCAACAGGTCTTTCAAAGCAGCAACCTTTCCTTTGGTAGTTTCAAAGAGAAGGAAATGATTTCCTTGTGTGATTTATAAACTGCATACAACCGTATTTTGTACCTTAAGCACCCCCCCCATGCCCAGTCAACCTCAATTTTCATTAAGTTACGTCTGCCTTCTCCTTGTGTGTGAGAACAATCTGATTTGAGATTTGCCCAAACACAGACGGAAGCACGTGGTGGACTCTTCAGTTCCCCAGTGATTTAGAAAAAAGAATACGATGCATTGTCTGACATGCTGGTCTTATTGCCTGGCCAAGGTATGGTGGCCTCCAAAGACACTGGTAGCAAATGCAATAAGAGACCAACAAGGTATCTTCTCCCCCTGGCCCTCCGTTCCTCAGTCTCTGTCTCCTGCTCTGTAAATGATTTTGTATGGAGGAAATTGGCCTAACTGGAGACACTATTAGTATAAATATTGCTCAGGGTTTCTGTCATTTCCTTTCAACGTTGTTCTGCAGCAAATTGAGCTTCCCACTTTAAAGCAAGAGGCGACAGAGATTAAAATGATAGATGCTACTTAGAGTTAGTGCTCACAGACGACATAAATGCTTTGTCTACCTGCAATTCTTTTCTCTTTCTGCAAGAGAGAGCACTTGGGGTAACATTAGAGTGCAAATAAAACTCCTTGCAAATGCAAAAACCCGGCAGATCTCACCAAGTTGAGGGAGAAAGAATCATAGCAAATCTTGGGTGCTTGTCTCTCGCAGAGCTTCTGAGAGTCTTCTGCATGCTGATCACAGGACTCAGATGACCATATCTGACCCCTTGTACATTTTCCAGCTGTATCCCAAACATGCGTCTTACAACTCTGAACAGGGAAATGTAATGTGGGGAGCGGACCCCGGGTGAATAGCCTGATCCAGCTGAACAGCCACACACTGGTTTAATCATTATCGTGGGGTCCCCAAACTTTCTCAGTCAGTGGGCACATTTGGAAATTGGAGAGAATATCATGGGTGGTCTCATACAATGGCTGCCATGGGCTGGTGCTTGCCCATTCACAAAATGGCTGCCATGGTAGGCATGGCCAGTCCCAAATCACTCGTTTCCCAGAAGGCAAACTGGTAAATCTAAAAGAAAAGTAACTTGCCCAAGAACCTATTTACAAGACAGAGATAACCCAAGTAAAGATGGTGCTGTAGGGCAGCACTTCACTTCGCAGCATGCTAGCCTCCAAATTAAAAACAAAATAATTTTTAAAATCTTAAGAAATAAAATAAACATTAGGAGGGGCAGGGAACCTGGTGAGCATGAAGAGAGGAGTCTGCGGGCACATTGGCACCCATAGGCAGCATGCTGAAGACCCCAGCATTATTCCCTCTCTCTACATGTCAGGACTCAGGAGCCACCAGGGCTAGAACTGAGAACCTTCTGCTCTCTTTGCAGCTGTTCTATGTGCTAAGCTATTGGAACCACAGTGTGGACTGACTGGAATCTCTTTCTGGCAAGCAGTGAAATATTGTCAGGCTCTGGGTTGGTTCCGCCTACCCTGGCTGACCATTGGGTACTCCTAGACAGGAAGGACTATAAAAGCCTTCTTGTTTGGGGTGGCACTTTACACGAGCAACAGTTGCCTTCCTGGTTCTGGTGAGTGTCCCTCAGCTCTAACACCCCAACACAACAACTGGCCTCCAGCTCTGCCCTGACAACAGAGCACCCCGGGAACTGTAGTTCTGTGACGGTGGCACCAAAAGAAGAAGAAGGAAGCAACAAGAAAAAGCCCCTCTCAGCAGCCTCACCAAACAAACGCCACATTTTCTGTGAAGCTTTTGGCTGTACCTCCTCATAGTCATGAAGCAACTGATCATTTGGGATACATAAACTGGTGAAAATGAACCATATCTCAAAAGCCTGTTAATGCAACGTTACCTCTACAGGCTAAAACATACAGCCATCATACAATGCAGAAATGCATGACCGGCATATACAGTCATGTAATTCAATACCAAAAGTAACCAAATGCATTTCAAGCATAGGTCTTTCGCAATGGTTTAACACACACCTATTCAAGCTTTTCATACATATTCACAATGTAAAATACTACAGTGCCTCCACCTGCAATTATAAAAACAAATTTATTAAAAAAAAACACTTGCCAATTTGGACCTTACCAAACCAAAAATAAGGTGAATACATGCAAATGCATATGCTTCTGTAAATGATATCAAACTGAAACAGAGCCTTAGGCTCCAACTGTAGGTATGTAAGTCTGAGAAAGGTAAGGAACTGTAGTAGACCTTAAAACAAATAGACAAAAGAGAAAAACATCATTTCGGAACAAACTAAACATGCACAAATTTCCTCTCTATAAAAACCGCCCCAGCTGTAACCACCCCTCTACTAAAGACATAAGTAGGTGTAACCAGTGGAGGCTGGTGGCTCCGATGTCAGTGGGGCAGTGAATCCACTCCAGGTTTCAGTCAGAAATCTAAAGGAGGTCTCCAAGGTGTGAAGATCCTTTGGATAGCTCCTTTAGTTTAGAAAGCTGGAGGGGATTCACTGCCCCACTGACAACGGAGCGACCAGCCTCCACTATGCATAACTGCTTTTTGCTCACGTTCATGCCTTACAACCCTCTCCTCCCCCTTCTTCCTCCACAGTAGTTTCCTCCACTGCTAGAACAGCCTTCCTCAGTCTGGTGCCCCCGAAATGTTTTGGAGTACAACTCCCAGCATTCCTGACCATTGGCCACGCTGGCTGGGGCTGATGGGAGTTGAAGTCCAAAACTTTTGGAAGGCACCCGGTTAGGGAGAGCTGTGTGTCGAATATAGATTGTAAGCTCTTTGGGGAGAAACAACTTGTTTTTGTTGCTTTTGTTCTGCTTTTGATACTCTGCAGAGCACTGGGTACATCAGAAATAGCCAGCCAGTTGCCTGAGATCCTGATCTGCCCTCACCCCAAATTTTGATCTGGCTGTGATAACACTTGATAACACTGTATACAGAAGCAGCAGCAATTTTCGGGATTGGGCATTTCATTCTGGCATCTAGGTCTCCGATAGCTGAGCTGATAGAATACGTTCCTTTACAAGAGGACCAATCACAGGCGAATCATTTAAAAGGATGGATGTCATTTGTTAGCTATGTGAGTAAGTATAAGATGGAATTAATATTAATTCTCACAAACAATTTTTGATGTGACCTTAGATGTATTTATAGACAGGTATTATATGTCAATATCTATTGTATTTGTATGTTAGTATTTTGTCTCTTTTTCATTAATAAACTCTTTAAAAACACACACTCATTCTTTGAGGAAAGCTATGACAGTTACGTTGGTATTTACACCTCCCCCCGCCCCCCAGTGTAGGCTTAGACTAGATGTACTCTTAGGTTCAAGTCCTATTTGTGTTGTATGAGGCACACTGAATGAACTGTGCACTGCATGCACATCTTAAGCATAACCCAGCCTCCAGATTGCCCCCTCCCTCTTTCCTGCATAGGTCACCTGGTCACAGTCTTCCACACTATGGTGAGATGTGCTGTATTTCTATTTAAAGTATAACAATTATTTCTAAATTTGCATCTATACATATAAATTAGCACATGCAAATGTTATGCAAATAGACATCCCTCTTTGTCCTCTTATTTTGAGTATGCATGTCCTCTTTTTTGGCTTTTCACAGGTGGCCATCCTATTATGAAGCCCCTGCATGTCTCAGCCTGATCACTATTCTCCCATCTCTCTCTCTCTCCCCGTCTGATTGCCTTCCCAGCCCTGCCTCGGCCCCCTGCCAAATATCTCCCTCTTGAGCTCTGTTCATATTCTGCTGCTCCTCATACCTCCAGCACCATTTGTTCCTGACTGTCTGTCCCCATGCCTGTGTTGACAACAAATCCTTATTTAAATTTATTCATTCAGTTAAAAGGCCATTTTTAAATTCTTTAAACAGCAGACTGCCTTCCCACATTGTAATTTTAAATAGGGGTGATATTGGGTGAAATTTTAGTGTTGGAAAATGAGCCCATGTGATGTAATCGGTAGAGGGGTGGACTAGAATTGGAGAGAGTCCAGAGAGCCAGGTTCAAGTCTCTACACAACCATGAAGTTTACTGTGCGATCAGTCACTCCCATTCTCTCAGCCTAGCCTACCTCACAGGATTCATGTGAAGACAAAACAGGATTGGGAAGCCAGGTATGTCACCCTTAAGGGGACCTCACCTGGCACCTGTGTTAATCTCTTTTAGGTAGCAGCAGATACTTAAAAAAAAAAAATAAATCCCAGACTTTTAACCTTTGATTATTACTTTTTGTTGAACTTCTGCTGTGATTGGTTTTTTTTTAAGAGGTGCCTTTAATGTTGTCCACAGTTTTATTGATTATTGCTGTTTTGTTTGTGTTTTATGGATTATTTTAAACCACCTGGACGTTTGTAACTGAGGGATGGTGTAGAAACATTTTATCCTATGAAGTAAGGATAAAGTATCCTTTATCAGTATGAAGTACTGAGGTACATGTATCGCAGCCACAAACAGACAAGTGTATAGGTACCCTGAGTTCCCTGAGGGAAGGATAAAAATGAATTCCATCAACCCAAAGGGATTCTTGGAGTGCAAGGAAAGGCATACTGTAAAGAGGATGTTTTACAAATTCTTTGGCACCAGTTGAAACTATGCCTAGGAAGTAGCATACTGAGTTGCTTTCCTTGCTACAGTAAGATAATAAACCCCTTGTTTACAGAACAGAAAACACAACCTATGGCCCTCTGTTAGGCATGCAAATATGAACGGCATGGGCAGGTGTGTAGGTTATAGATTTGCCATCTCCAGGATTCATGGGAGCATAAACCTGCTTTCCTTGAGCTCACCGTCTGAGGAGGGCCAGATGTTTTCACATGCCTTGCACTCTGAGGGGAGGGGGGAAAGCCCCTTTGGGCAGAAACTTTCTGCATGTCAGCTCAAGCCGATGATGGATTGCCGTGTGAGCTGGAGGGAAGTTGTTCAGCTGTGGGAAGAATATGTATGGGAATATGTAACAGAATCCTCTTTTGCTGTAAAGTGACTGTGTCCAAATTAGACGATAGAAATCGGTGGCTGACGAGATGAAGTTATCCCACTATGAAGAAGACTAATTGGAGGGCAAGAAAGGTGGTGGTGTGGCTGAAACCCAGAAAGGACTGTGGCCTAGAGTGGAGTGGGAGAGACTGGGCAACTAGGCTAGTATTAGAGAAGTCCAGAATGAAATGGCTGGCTATGGCCTACCCTGGCTTTCCCCAGCCCAGTGCCCTCTGGAGGTGTTGGACTACAACTTCCAGCATGCTGGTTGCTAGGAGTTGTAGTCCAACACCTCTGGAAGACACCAGGTTGGGAAAGGCTGCCTTGGCCTATTAGACTGGTTATTGGCCAATCTAGGGAAAACCACAAAGGTGAGGTCTACCTCCTTTACTCTCCTCTTTAACTCACCTGCAGGGTTGCAAACTCTTGAAAATAACAACAGCAGCAGCAGCAACAACAACAACAACATGCTAGTACATGGGCAGGGCCTGGGGGAAGTACTGTCTGGGTCTCATGGTGGAGCCTCGGGCAATACCTGACATTTCCAGGTCTGAGAGGGAGGAGCCTCGTAGTTTTAGGTGGGTCCATGGATGGAGGCCATGGCAAAAGCTTATTCACTAAAGAACTATCACTTCTTCTTTAAAACAAACAGCCACTGCCAAAGTTGGGGAGATGGTCTTGCCCTTTGCTTCTTTTGGCCACTGTCCCCCATCCCATACACACACACAACATACAGGCTGTTATTTTTCTGTTTAGGTGACAGTAGGGATGTCAGAGTAATTTGCAGTTGAACAAAAGGAGTTTGGATTTCTATGAGGCCAATCCATGGATTCTGCAGTGGACCAGCTTTTCCCGAATTGCACGGATTCCACAGACTTGTGGACTGGTTCTTTTACTTTCTGGAATGTTACACAAATATAGTAATAGAAAAATACATAAAAAAATAAAAAATAGGCCCAAAATGCACATTTTCCCCATAGGCTAAAGCATGAAAACGTACATTTTGGGGGACATTTGTACATGTTGGGGGCATTCGTGCATTTTTTCCAAGTGTGAATTTGCGCAAATGTGAATTTGCACAAATATCAATTCGCATAAATTCGGGAATTTGGAAAAACCTGATTCTGCCAATGAGAGGACGATGGAATGAAAGGCACCTGACAATCTGTGAACCACAGACAGAATGGACTTCAGAAAATCTGTACATCCCTAGTTGACAGCTCTACCCATTTGCCTCTTCCAATATACTCATCCTTTGCTTGCAGACATAGCTTGGTCACTGGTGTGTTTAATGTGTTTAAATGTGTGTGTGTGTGTGGGCTCTGCAGGATGTGCACATGAGTGGCAACATGTACCGCCTCAAGGCCGGAGGAGACTGGCTGGAATTGCAAGTCAGTGGTGAACCAATTTATGTTTGCCTATATGCCAGATTTGGCCCGAAGGATGCTAGCTACCTTCCAGCCTCTGAGCTGGGACAGTCGGTGCTTCCACACTGGTTTTCACTCCGGTATTAACACCATTCATTCACTCATCCAAGAATCAAGAGAGTTATGTTGCATTCTTGTGTTTAGCCTTTATAAAAATCAACCCCCCGTGCCAATGCCTCAAGGCTTATTTAGCTTTCAGTGCAATTGCACTGCAATCCTTTGAGGTGTAAATGGACCAAGCAATATCGTCACACTTGGTGGGGAGAAGCGGTTGGCAACACAGCCTTCCTGCAATACCTGCCTTCTTCCACCACTGTGATTTTCTTCACTTCCCCTCCCCCTGCCTGTTCTCTGGTGAGTGAAACTGACAAGGTCAGGGAGAAAGCCTTCTCAGTTTCACTACTGGCCTGGTGAGTATGGGTGTGCACCGACCACAAGATTCAGTTTGGACCCCAATTTGGTGATTGAGAAAACAGCCTCCTTAAGCTCAGACTGATCTGGAGGGCACCAGCTTTGATTTGGGTCTGAGTCTCGATTCTTCAGGAACGTTCAGGTTTGGATTTGGTCTGCTTCAGAGGAACCCCAGTTTGATGCGGACATCCCCCGAGTCAGCCGAATTTGGTTCTGGATTTGGGCTTTGTTCGAATCTGATGCACCTCCCTACTGGTGGGCTGTGTTGCTGCTTCTAAATTCAAGTACTAATGTGTCTACCAGTGCTGACGTGGTACTCCCCTTCCCCCCAAACTCCCCTTAAAGTGGCAACAGCAGTGATGCTGGTGTGAAAGGGGAAAAGGGTGGAGGGATGTCATTTCTCTAGCCCCATTGGTACTGCTATGGACTGGGTGCAGACAAAGGGGTTCTACCCTGCCTGGTTATGAAGGAACTGCTGTAGCCAGCGATGGAGGAATGAATGATGTTGAGCTGGCTCCAGCTTCATGCAGGGCTTCTTGTGGGGGAAGCTGAGAACTTAAGGCTCTTGGGAGGTGTGCTAGTGCTGCAGTGCCCACCATGGAGCAGATCAACTGAGCCCAAACCCAGGTGGCGATGCCCAGAACATGCTGAAGAACTGGTGGAAGTCTTTGGGCTGGGTGTTTGACTGCAAAGGCAGCCAAGAGCAAAAAGGCAAGGTCCAAGATGGAGACCAGAGAGCCCTTGTTGCCTTTGCTAGCCTCCTTCCAAGTGCCTCTCTTGCCCAGGTAGTGAGGCCATGGAGGAGGCATGGCAGGTCAGGGGAGTGCTGCAGATGGCTAAGGCTTGCTACCACTTAGAGTGTAGCTGCTCTGATGGAACTCTGGCTGCCACATTCACCCATGGCTGGCGACCTTGTATCCCTCAAACTCTGCACTGAGTTTGGCAACAAGGATTAGTGAGGGAACCATGCAAATCTAGGGATGGGTGGACATCCCCATCCCTGTCTAGGTTCTCCTGGTGCCCACCTAGCCCCTGCCAGAGAATGTTCACATGCACACATTTGCCTATATCCAAAATGGGGCCGTGAATGGCCCATATATGCAAGATGACAGGCAAGCAAACACCTGTAATCTTGCCTATATGGGCTGCTCACGGCCCCAGTTTGCATATATGAGAATATGTGTGTTTGCGAAAATGCACATATTCATGTATATGCAAATATATGCATTTGTGAAAATGCGCACATTCGTGTATATCCAAACTGGGGCCATGAATGGCCCATATATGCAAGATGATAGGCAAGCAAACACCTGTAATCTTGAGTATATGGGTGATTCACAGCCCCATTTTGTGTGTCTACAAATATGTGCATTTTCATGATCACCATTTTGTTTTCAAGAAATGGCAATCATGGAGCTCGACGAGGCTGCCTGGGTGAATGCGGGCGGCTTAGCAAGTGCAGGCAGGGGGTGAATGGGGGCAGGGGCTCGGTGAGTGTGGCATGGGGGTGCGGGCTGGGGTGTGTGTGTTTCCACCAAATTCCCGGATGGCATTGGGCACCTGCGCCATCCCTATGCGTATTGCTTGCTTTTATGATGAATTTTGCTACGAGAGCTTCAGCTATAGGGAGACTCATAAATTGAATGAAGGAATCAATACAATCCACCACTACCACTTTCAGTCACCAGCTAGTTCAGCCATGCCCAGCATGGCCCTCTACAGAGGTCTTGGTCTACAATTCCCATCACCCTCAGCTGGCATCATGCTGGCTGAGGATGGTGGGAGCTGTAGACCAACTCATCTGGAGGGTGCCAGCCCAGGGAAGGCTGAACTAGATAATATTCAGCAGCTGGAGAATTGCTCTTATAGCGCTCTACAATGTACCATGGTTGTCATCCAAAAGTGCCCATTGCATGTCCAGTGGTTTTGACCTAAAGAGTCCATGCACCCTCTGGAACTGAAGTGGGGACTGGTTGGGCAGACCCTGTATTTAGGATCTGTCAGTGGATAGAAACTTAGGAAACGGCCTTATACTGAGCTGGACCATTGGCCTGCCTAACTCCACAACACTGACTGGCGGTGGTCTCCCAGGGTTTCAGACAGGAGGCTTCCCCAGTCCTCCTGGGGGTTGAACCCGGGATTTTCTGCATGTGTTCTACCACTGAGCCAGCGGAGGCTGGTGACTCCAATTTCAGTTGGGCGAGAGGTCCATTCCGGGTTTCAGTCAGAGCCAGCCAGAATCTAAAGGAGCTATCCAAGGTGCTGAACCCTATCACCAAACTGCATCCAGCACCTTGGAGAGCTCCTTTGGCGTTCTGGCTGGTTCTGACTGAAACCCGGAATGGATTTCCAGCCTCACCGAAATCGGAGCCACCAGCCTCCACTGCACTGAGCTACAGCCATTCTGGACATTCTGTATCCAGTGAAAGGCCCTGTAGCAATCCTGGGTGACACCCTGACCCCCCTTGCATGTAGCCCCTGCACCTGTAGCTCTGTCCAGCATCCACCTCCTGCACGCTCAGCCACCCGTGCAGCGCTGCCAATCACGGACGGCTGTTCCTTAAGATTTAGTGACAATCCCAGCCTTTTGCCTTAGAGCGTCGTGATTCTTGCTTGTCTTGAAATTTGTGTCTCAACACCCTTCCCGAGGGAGGAATTCATTCAGCAAGCCCTTCTGCCCCCTCCATTCCTCCTTTTTTGCATAATGCTTAATTAATCTGGTGATGGGCCCTTTAAGGAAAGAATTATATAGCCAGGAACAATAAAAAAGAGACACTGGAAACTCTCTGACAAGCTGCTTAAATCCATTTTATGAGGCGATTAGAGCAAGAGACATCATCGTTCTGAGTGCTTTATTTTTATCCTTCCTCTGCTCCTACAAACATGTTCTTACCCCTTCCTGTCCTCATTAACAGCTGAGCAAGCGTTAGATAGAGTTACCGCTTTAATGGTCCACGCTGACTCGAGTCATTCCCCCCTCCCCGCCCTCCGCAATGAGCACTCTTTTCCCAGGCCCTTGCTGTTTTGCTTCCCATGTTATGAGCCTCAGGCCGGCCAGTTGTCTGTCTTATGGTCAGTGGAGTGTGCTAGCAGATTTGAGACACAGCAAATAAAGCAGGAAAAAGGGGAAGTGGCTTGCAGCAGCAAAGGTTTAATTTTTCTCCCCTATTAGACAAGGGAAAATATCTATCTATCTATCTATCTATCTATCTATCTATCTATCTATCTATCTATCTACCTACCTACCTACCTACCTACCTGAGCAGAGGTATTGCCGCTAGCTGGATCAAAGTGGGCATATTGCAAATGAATCAGAAAGGTTCTGTTTTCAGAGTGTGTGCGTGCCCATATGTGTGCAATATTCCCCCTGCCCCCCATTTCATCATTCCATTTGTTTCTGTTATTAAAGACTTAATTCATTTAAAACTGCATTCATTTTGTAATTCATTCATCTAAAATGCATTCATTTCATCACACAACTTTCTTTCTTTCTTTCTTTCTTTCTTTCTTTCTTTCTTTCTTTCTTTCTTTTCCTGTTTCCTGTGGCAGTGGCAGCAGCAGTGGCTGCCATTTTATTTTCCCAGCATGCCCTGGATGTTATATTGTTCCAGGGGATGTTTTGGGAAATTGAAATGGCAGCTTCCCCAAGGTGGCCACCAAAATCAGCTAGTGCCACCACAGAAACATCGGCCCCACCCTCACCCCCAATGAATGACAAATGGGATCACGAAACTGAACCCATTTGTACCCATTCATTACTCATGGGATTTGTTTCATAATGAATAAAAACTGAACCAAGCAGAGCCCATCCTTCAGTTAATGTTTTAATTTGTTAGGAAACTTATGCAGACACCTCCCTTTCAGTAATGCAATCTCAACATAACAAGGGGCTGTACACACACATACACACACACACACACACGCACACACTCATAGCCATCGCTTTGTGACTGCAAGTTATGCATCCTGAAGAGGTGACTTCAGACACCACAGAGAGAGCTTCTGCTGTGCCTTACATGAACACCACAAAAAGTATGCTTTTCAGCTGAGTCAGTTTACACATTCACCTGCCAGTCATGAGGGGCTGGTTCACACATGCACATTCATCACATGTTGACTGCAACACCTTAAGTCTCATATGTGTGAATGATGCACATTTAGCACCACAGCCACAATGTTCATATCACACAACAGATGATACCTGTCCCCAGGTCTGTCCCAGTTATAGGGTGGTCACTTACACATAGCAGATTGCTATGTACATAGTTCTCCTCATACCCCTTTATCTTCATCTTGATTATTAAAATTTGGTAGGGCCACTGGGGACCTGATAAAAGTGTTTCTCTGACCAGATTCAGATTCAGGGCTATCGGTTGGCCATCCTTGGTTTATAAAAATGATCACTGTATGCAGAATGAATGAGCTGAGTATAGATGCAGATCCTAAGGAATTTTTGCATATGCAGCCCAATCCTATGTATGATGATAACTCAGAAGTATGTCACATTGACTTCACTTACATTTACTCCTGATTAAGTGTGCATAGGACTGCAACTGTAGTCTGAAACATGGTGTGTGTGTGTGTGTGTGTGTGAGAGAGAGAGAGAGAGAGAGAGAGAGAGACTCCCCTCCCTTTTCAGCTATTCTCAGTTTATTTCCAGATAGGCTGAGTATATTTCTTCCATAAATGGTCAGTTCCTAGGACTTTGCCTTTAACAGCAATCCAGTGGAGCAAGTAGCTAGTGATGAGGACTGGTAGCAAGGGTGTGTCACTTGGATCTGGGGTTCAAAATCTGTGCTCAGCCATGGACATATAATGCTGAGTTTTAAAGTTGTGTTTTTAATATCACATTTTGATATTATGAACCACTGAGAGATTTTATTATATCCAGCGGTAAATAAATACCACAAATAATAATAATAAAATAACTACATGGATTTGGCACATCGTTGGCTTTTGGCCTTACCTTTCTACTTGGAAAAGGAGAATCACAGTGATCTATCTCAGAGGGTTGTTGAAAGATGCCCAAAGGTAAGACTGTAAGGGCAGTATCCAACACCGCCGCTCCACTTATGCAGTTGACACAGAGCTAGTGTAAGTGACCTCTAGTGCAACATCAATAGCGTATGCTGGAGCTATGTCAATAGTGTAAGCAAAGTGTCAGCATTGGCTACTGTCCCAAAGCTGCAATCTTATACCCATTTACCTGGGAGCAAAAGCTGCAATCTTACTTACACCCCATGAACTCTTCCAGAGAGATAATCATGTTAGTCTGCAGCAGCAAAAACAACAAGAGGACTTTTGGCACTTTGATGACTAACAGATTTATTATGTCACAAGCTTTTGAAGACTAGTCCATGAAAGCTTATGCTATAATAAATTTGCTATTCTTTAAGGTTTCACAAGCCACTTGGTTGATTCCACAAGATGATCTTATTATTTCAGAGCACAGAATGTTCTTCTTACACTTTGCAGAGGGCCAAGATACCCCACTGCAGTCACCTCCTAAGACATAGATTTATACATCCTAATTAAAGAACAATTTCACAGTTGATTGTTATCTTCCTGTTTTTTAAAAGATCTTTTGAAAAAGAAATTCTTAAAAAAAGAATTTAAAAAATCTTTATGATTTTAAAAACTCCAACAATGACAAGTCTAGATGAAGAATGCCACCTCCATATGTGACTACTAGCAAGAAATTGCAAAAAATAGACAATGCTGTCAAAAGCAATCACTCCAAATCTGTTTTGGGATTCACCCTTAAAAATGCTGTTCTGATAGTTTGTAGTGTTCCCTCTGGAATAATTTATGTTCATCTCCTTCGACAAAGTTTAAACATATTTCTTATTCTTGAAATTCTCTACGAACACTGATTTCAAACATTCCCCTGAATATAACATCTGGATATTTAAATCATTGCCATCATGTCCCGGAATATTTGCTGCCTGCATTCGGCATCCAGCAATATTTGATTTCAGTCTTTGATATTTCACAGTGTTTGAAAGCTGGCGGGGAACAGTATTTTGTAATTGGCCAAATCTGATAGTGTGGATGCAATCATACTTACTATCTGACAAGATTTTGTAGCCGGCATGCAATGGCATTCACTATTTGACTCTGCTTGAAGCCATACAGTGGCCTTTTCTATTTGGCATGTCTAGAGGTGACAGCTGGAGAAATTTATTCCTGACTCCTGTCAAAACTGAAACAATTGAGAAAACCCATTGGATTTTGAACTAAAATCCCCAGTTGGAAAGGTTGGCAAAGAACTCAGCTCTGGACTTGGACCATATGCATCTTTCTTCTCAGTGTAGAAAGCAAGCTTTACCTACAAGCATCACATCTTTTTGTTGTGGAATGCCAAGAAACACACATCTTCTGGCTCTCATTTATGTGAGCAGTTCCTTGCTCATCACAAACAGAGTGAACTGCAGAACTGTGGGGAGTATGGCTGTGTGTGTGTGTGTGTGTGTGTGTGTGGTGGGGTGTGTGTGTGGTGGTGGGGCTCAACAGCCCCTTAATGACCTGCTTGGAATCACTATGCAGGACTCGCATGATGGCAGGAGAAACTTCATTATTAGCAAGCCATCCTTGACAGATGGGTCTCTAGCCTTGAGTACCTCCATTCAAGGGAACCACGCTACCTCTTTTGGCACTGCGCTCCATTGTCCAAACTGTTCTCAGAGTGATAAAGTTTCTCCTAACGTTTCATTTAATGTTTCCCTGCTGCAGCATAAGTCTGCTTCTCACTCTCCTCTCATTTACTAATGAGAGTAATTGGTCGTCATCCCTCTTTTTACAGCATCCCTTTACATATTTCCAGCCAGCAATCATGTCTCCCGTATGTCATCTTTGCTCCAGTCTGAACATGCTTGGCTCTCTCACCCTTTCCCTCTTAGGTCCTGTTTTGCAAACCTTTCATCATTTTTGTTTCTCTCCTCTGAAGTCCCTCCAGGATGGCTAGGGGAAAGGGAGGGGGAAAACCTGGCACTAGGCACTGCATATCTTATCTTATATGAGTAAATTTCAAATGGGGACAAGCTAACCTCTGAGGTCATGTAAAAGAATGCAACCACATTACCAGCACCCTTTATTATTTCAAAATTTGAGATATGAACCAATATCAGTGGCTGGGGGTGTTGGGTGGGTGGCCAGAAGGATATGCTACTAAAAAAAGATCCGAACTCTTTGCAAGTGAAATAAAATTATGCACATTAGATCTCTGTGTATACATTCTCATAATTTACATGCTTTATTCTTCCGGTGCTAATTAGTTTTTTTTCTGATCTTGCAGAATTCAGAATTGCTCATTCTGTTTTTTTTTTAATTTTACTTTATGATGATGATGATTTTGGTTTTGTTGCCAAGAACAAGGAAGATGGCTCAGATTTATAGAATATAGGAGGCAATGTTGAATGAACTTGGGTGGAGGTTCTTGCATTCAAATTTGCTTGCAAAATTCAAATTTATATTTTCCACATCTGAATCTTTATATTCTCCTCCTCTCCCTCTCTCTTTGTCATGCATCTCTCCCTAACATCTTCTATGTTTGTCAGAGAATTTAATTGTAAACTGCTTTGGGACCTAATCTTGGCAGAAAAGCAGGGTATACATGTAATAAATAATAAATAATATTTTCATCATTCCCAGTTATGGATGTGGTTAGGTGTGGGGTTTGGCAAGCTGATAGTATTACTGACAATTGTTTGTATAGGAAATTTCTGTGTTCCCAATTTAGCACTAGACCCTCTGGGTTTGATTCAGTTGTGGAATCCACTTTTTTTTTTCATCCTTGTGCAAGGGACAAATCGAATACTTCAGTTCTGCTTGTGCAAGCTGTTCCACAAAGCATTTCATGGTGTGTTTCACATTGTGTAAGGTATTGCACATGCTGTTCTTCAAATCATTGCACAAGACATTTCACAAACCATTCTGCAAATTGTCGAAAAAGGCTTTGCCAACTCATTATGACTTCATTAGACTAGGTTATGCTAGTTCTGGGTTATATCCAACATTATGCTAGCAGGATTTTTTTTTTTAACAAGAGTTGGCGTTGTTCTGCTAGCAGTTGCACAACCACTATCGGAACTAGCACAACTAGTGTGAACAACACCTAATCTAACGAAATCATGCGTTGTGCAACACCTTGTGCAACAATTTGCAGAGCAGCGTGTGCAATGCCTTGTGCAACAGCGTGCACGAGGCTTTGATCCTGCTTGTACAATGGCTTGTGCAAGCAGGAACAAAGTATTGGATATGACACTTGTGCAAGGATAAAAAACAGGGCTTCTGCAAGCAGTAGAAGCTTTGTGCTAGCAGAATGACACTATTGGGTGAAACCATCTGTATGGAAAATTGTTGTTGTTGTTCAGTTGTTAAGTCGTGTCCAACTCTTCGTGACCCCATGGACCATAGCATGCCAGAAAATAGCACTGATTTAAAAAGAAAGAGAGAGAAAGAGGAATATGGCATATAGGTTGACTTACATAAACCTGGGCTTGTGCAACCATGAGTCGATCTACCTTTCACTCCCAGGAAACTTTCGACAGACCCTATGGCAATGGAAATTTGAACTCTGGTCACGTAATTAACTCCAGTCAATTGATCGGTGGTCCCAGGGCTGGCATGACCATGAAGCAACAAGAAGGAGTACACTTTAGTTAGCAGAGGTGTTGCCATTTCCTGTCTTCTGTCTCCATCTTTATGTGCCATAAGAAAACAGCAGCTCCAGTGGTGGTGGGGGCGGGGGATGTGGTGGGGGCGGGAATCAGTGTTGCTTTGCTTCAGGTACAAAATTGTGTAAGGTTGGCACTGAGTGGGACCCTCCCTGAATAATTTCTGATTTGGGCACCTTCACGTCATTCTATCTTGTGGGGTGCTTTCATGCTGCACATGGTTAATAGATCCATCTCCTTCCTATTTGTACTTAAACTGCAACCATTGCAGTTAAGTGCAAACTTCTATTTGTTAAGAAGCCCAAACAACTATGACTCCCCTCCCCCACAATTTGTCTGTACTTAAACTTGGTTGCAGTTTAAGTACAAACATCTATTTGTTAAGAAGCCCAAACAACTATGAAGAAGCCCAAACAACTATGAAGAAGCCCAAACAACTATGACTCCACAGACATACACACACACACACACACAATTTGTTTGTACTTAAACTTGGTTGCAGTTTTAGTATAAACAAATGGGGGTGAGTGTCATAGTTGTTCGAGCTTACTGTGAACAAATAGATGCTTATGGTCAATATGTGACTGAACTGGTTGAGACATATATCTCAAACAGCTAGTTGATAAGAGTGAAATACATGGAGTGCTGCCTATGCACACTTTTTGTGCATGTTTGTGCACAACTAGAGAATTAAGAGAAGAGGTATATTTGATGATATGCTCCGGGAGAGAGCGCAGGACAGGAAGGCCTAGCGTGCTATGGTCCATGGGGTCACAAAGAGTCAGACACGACGGAATGACTGAACAAATATTTGATGATAGAATGCATGCATGCATGCATGCATGCTGCCTAGGGCGGTCATATCTCCTACTCAACAGAAGTCAGCCCTCTACTGGAAGGGCTACCAGAGGACAGCCCTGCGCATCAAGTCTGGTTTAAAGATAAAGGACCATCAGAAAGGAGAGCAGGGCGCTTGAAGTTGCCCACTCACACTTAGCCCCTGGAGAGCACACTGAGCAGGCGCACACAGCTCACCTGGTCACTGTCTTCCACACTCTGCTGAGATGGACTATATTTCTCTTTAGATTCTAGCATTTTCCTCTATACATATAAATCAGCATGCGCAAATGTTATTCAGATCTATACCATCTTTTGGTGATGCATAAGTGGCCACCTTAATGCTGGCATACAATTACAACCAGCCTGTTGAAAATATCAGATACTTTTAATTTTATTTTAATCTTTTTATTTGCAACATGACACTAACAGCAGCAGCGGCAGCAGCAACAAGAAAAAAAGGAGAAAATATTAATATTGAACAGAAGTAGCGCAAGCCAATGAAACAGAGAAGGGGAAAGGAAACCCATTTAATCTAGGTAAAATAAGAATTCAATCCCATATCCACTGACTTGGGAATAAGGCCCACTGAACTCAGCAGGACTTACTTCTGAGTAAATGTGCGTAGGCTTGTTCTATAAGTCTCTCCAAGTTCCAAGAGGGCATGAATTTGAATTTCAGGCTGTCTCTCTCTCTCAAGAGAAAACCCTGATCAGCAATTTTGAGGAAAACACTTTTTGTTCGAGATCCAGAAAAGTGTTTTCTTCTACAACTGTTAGAAGGACTGGCAAGAGAGAAGACTGTGGACTTCAGCATACAGCAGTGCCTTTCCCATGCACTCTGAACAATATTTTTTATTTATTTGAGATTTGGGCAGCTCGTCATGAAGTCACTAATAGAACAAGCCCAGACAGTGACCCTGAGCTCATGTGGGATGTCTTCCAACTTTAGAAACAAAATGTTTCTTGTTTATTACTTTGAAGTATGAGGACATCACGCGCGCGCGCACACACACACACACACACACACACTCACACAGAGAATGAGAGAGAAAAATATTGTTGCACATTGTACTAAAAACATGCCCTCTTGTAAAGGTTCGGTGTCAGGGCTGCCAATCATGCTCATGCAAAAGGAATTAAAATGTTACGTTCCCTTTGCTTGCTTCCTAAGCTTTTAGGGTTTAATCATTCCTGCCTTTCCACTCTATGGGTTGGATACAGACTTAGTCATACTTATTATGTATGTTTCATTTCATTTCATTTCTATACCTCCCAATAGCCTAAGCTCTCTGGGCAGTTCACAAAAATTAAAACTACAAGTACAGCATAAAACAATACAAAATATAAAAGCTTAAAACTACAATATAAAAGTACAACCAACTGGGTACAACCCAGCAGCAGTGCAGAGATTTGAAATACAGATTTAAAACAGCAGAGCTAAAAGACTACGAAGCTAAAATGGCTCGGAAAATGAAAAGGTGCCACTGAGTCCACCTGTGCCTCAAGTTACCGTTCTGGGTCCAAGAGCAACTCAGAAGTATGCAGTAGACCCATTGAAATCAATGTGATTTAAAGGTTGGGACACACACATGCTGCTTGTGGTGTTTCGGAGATACTGTCTGCACCCGTCAGTTTGTGTATGTCTGCATGCAAGTTCCAAAAATTAAGACCTCCTCCTCCCCCCAAGTTACATTTAGGGGTGTCCAGATTTTGTTAAATCCATCCCATGCGTGTTTTGTGGATTGTGCAGTGTCATTTGTTCCAGTACTCGTTCACGGACAGATTCGATTTTTTCCCCCTTGTGCAGAAAAATATGCAAAAAATTCCATAAGGGCGTATGAAACAGTTGACGTGATTTACGTTATGTTAGTAACGTTAGATTTATGTTAGTGTGCGATGTTTAGCATATTGTCCCCCATTCCAGTCAACTTTTCCTGGTGTATATTTACCAGAAAACTGCCTATTTCCCTACGAATAATTTTGCATAAATGTCAGGAAAGTTTAAAAAACTCTGGAAGTCCGTGGGCTCCATGCAGCCGGGGGAAGCTGCTCTGCAGTGGATTCCGCAGGTCAGATTCTTAGAAATATGAACTCACTTCAGTCCATCTCAAATTTCAGCATCCCTAATTGCATTTGATTGTATGTACCAACTGTTCATACAAAATGTGAATGTTGAACAGGGAGTGTTACAGAGGTTCGGGATGCTGACCGATACGATCTTAAATGGTTCCTCATCCCTGTGAGCAGTAAAGATGAGCAAAAAGTAGGGTAGGTGACTTACGATTTTAAAAACACCTGGTCTGTGGGTGCAATTCAGGGGTAGGTTTTAAACAGTCTTGGGGGCAGAACCTGGGCTAGATCTACACCTCGTGTCATATCGCTATGATCCCATCATGGTGACGCTATATCCCTCTTGAGCCTTTATGCCTTGCAGAACACACAATGATGTCTGTTGTGTTATTTATTTTGGATAACACGGAATAAAAAGTGGGAAATAATGCCAGAAAAGCAGTACTGCCCCAACAGTTCAGTACTGATAAAAAGCACTAGTGGTGGGCTTTAGATAAGAGGGGGACAAAACTTGGTGGGATGTAGTGGCAGGTCAGAGTGGGGCCGGGAGGTTTTGGTGGGTGTTTTTTGGCAAGGAAATGGAAGAAAGGAAATGTGCAAGTATAAAAACAAATGGAGTAGAAACCCAAGAGCATTATTTGCTTAGGGTGCAACCCTATCAGGTTGCTGCCCACTAGATGGAAGCCTCTGATCTCAAAGGTTTCTGAGATTCCTTTGCCCTGCCAGTCTGCTGCTGGTAGGGTGGGAGGAGCGATGGAGGCATGTTTGCCTCTCTGTCTTCCTTTTTTAATTTTTTCCTCTAGATGGGCCTCTGAGCCTGTCTAGAGGAGTTGAAGTGCTGGGGACAGGGACAGGGCTGGAAAGGCCATAGGATTCTGAGGATCCCGGCCTCTCCTCTCCTGTCCATTCCCCACCCACAGGAATGCCCCCCTTTTGACCTCTATGAGTCATCCAGGGTCACTTTTCCAACCTTGGAAAGCAGGCGCCACAGTTCTTTCCAAAGTGGCTGCAACAGGGCGGGGTGAGGAATCCAATCTCGAAATCGCCTTCCTGAAGTAGGAGCTTTTATGGTTTTGTAGGGGGAATCTGAAAAAAGCACACCTGTGTCCCTGGGATGCTTTCCCAGAGACCAAAGGTTTGCACCTTGATTGATTGCATTTCTATACCGCCCAATAGCCAATGCTATCTGGGAAGTTCACAAAAGTTAAAATAATAAAATACAATAAGGTACAACAGCTTGTTTAAAGCTACAATATAAAACCAAAATAAAAGCCAACAGCAATGTAAAAGTCTAAAAACACAATACAATTAAAAACGACAAAAACTGAATGAATAAAAAGGTCTTCATCTGGTGCTGATAAGACCACAGTTTAGGCGCCCAGTGAGCCTGTCGGGGGGGGGGGGCATTCAACAAGCAGGTGCCATGACTGAAAAGCCCCTCTCCTTAGTAGCCACCGACCTGCCTTCATTTTGTGGGGACACCCAGAGGAGAGTGGATAGATTTGGCCCAATGTGTTTCAAGCCATAAGACTCTTCATCAGGATCAACCAGAAAACAAAACTATACAACCCTTTCAATGACAAGACAACTGCAAAAAACACTTTGTATCTTAAAAATTCAAATGTGTCATCAGGATGGACATAAAAACAGCAACAACAAGACAGCAAACTCTGTATAATGACTAGGCAACTTAAAAATGCATTAAAGCATGACAATAATGAAACTGAATCCTCTATTTCTTTTTAAGAACATTGGAAATTTCATAAGCAGCGGATTTGTAATAAAATGTAATACCTTTTATCAAACACAGAGCACAATTTAACATCAGATACTCATCTCACAGCGGCTAAAGCCTCTTAAAAACTCTGTATCCCTTATTAAGTATTTCACTGAAACGACCTATGATATGGAGCTCATTAAAGCCCATCCACCTTATGTTAGATTAACTTTATCTGATATTAATCAGGTCGTTTTGGCAAAGGACTTGGTGTGTAAGGGAGAGGGGTCTGGTGGATCAGAGTGTGGAATCAGTAGAGGAAAAATAAACCCCACCAGCTCAAAATACATAATACATCATAGGGAAATTAATCATCATCATCATCATCATCAATCATCCCCCCATGTATTATGTATTTTGAGCTGGTGTGGTTTATTTTTCTATTTTTATCATCATCATCCATCGTCATCATTCCATTATTATTATTATTATTATTCCATTATTATTGTTGTTGTTGTTGTTATTATTATGATGCAACACAGCCTTCTATTTGATGGGTTGTCCAGTCCAAACTGGCTTAAATAGCCCCAGCCCTACCATTAGGTAGAGTGAGGCAGCCACCTCAGGCAGCAGATTTTTGTCATCATGAAAAGGCAGCAAATTGGTAGCTGTTAAACCATTATTATCGTATGTTTACTGCCAGGGAGAAGGAGAAGCACGTGTGGGTTTTTCTGCTTCAGGTGCCAACATAACCAGGCTGGGCTCGGATATTGTGCCCCTTGACCTGCAGAGGGGCCATCATTTGCTGCTCTGCCTCTGGTAGCAGGGCAGGGAAGGGCCTTGGAGTTTCCAGGGAGAACAGGGGCAGCAGGCTGAGCAGGCACACCAGTCACCCAGTGGTCACTGCCTTCCCCACCATGGTTAGATGCGCTGTATAGCTCTTTAAATTCCACTCCAGTAATGCTTTCTAAATGTGCATCTACACATATACATTAGCACATACAAATGTTATGCAAACTGGTGTCCTGTCCTCTCTTTGGGTGACATTAAGTGGCCACCCCTATGCCCTGGTAATCACATGATACAACCAAGCTGCACCTTTCTTGGGGTGGGTGCACAGGACAATGCAAGCCGGTAAGGTTGTATGGCCTGTGATGTCTGGAGGTCTCGGGGGCCTTTGGGCAAGATGCTCCCACATGGGCTTCCTTCACTGAATGGGCCTGTCTCTTCAGTACTAGACGTTTACTATCTTTCTTGCTCTGAGTCCAATCTACACTGGGAAGGGCTGTAGCTCAGTGGTGGAGCACCTGCTTTGCATGCCAGAAAAGGTCCCAGGTTCAATCTCCGGCTTACCCAGGTAGGGCTGGAAAAATTCCTGCCTGAAACCCTGGATAGCTGCTGCCAGTCAATGTCGACAATACTGGGCTAGATGGACCAAGGATCTGACTCGGTATAAGGCAGTTTCCTGTACTGCATCAAGGACTGGGGGGGCGGGGAGAGGCAGGGCGGGGTAGGACCGGTCTGTAGCAAGCAGAGGGTACTGCTCCTTTTCCTCACTCCTACCATTGCTCACTTACTCAGAAAGAGGAGGTAAACAAGCAAGGAGGAGGAGGAGCAGCAGGGCCAAGAGGCTCCAAGCTTGACAGTGGGCCCCCTACCGGGGCATGGACCTTGACAGGTGCCTGACTATGCCGACCACTGATGCTGGCCAGGTGTATGAGAACGCAAATTTGAATACTGATGGAGATTGTCCAATCACATAATCACCTGATGCCCTTAGATGGGGTGGTGGTGGGGAACGGTCTCAGGGCAGGCAAAACTAGATGCAGTTTGTAGATGCAGTTGTTGCTTCTGGCTGGCCTGAATCCTAATCTGGCAGTGAAAATGGGGGAAAGAATTGAAAAGTATATTTCTAGGTCCCTTCTCAAATTCCTCACCCCTTTTGCTGAATGCGGATTCTGATTCAGTCTGTGTACTGCTCAAAAAAAGGAGGCATCCTGCACTATTTCTTTCGCTTCAGAGCAATTTTGAACATTCCTTCCAAGAATATGTTCTGCACATGCTTCCAGCCTCTCCCCACCATGTCGAGATGCTGCCTCAGCCAATCGTCTTTCATTCCGGGAATGTGGTGATGTTGTGACACACAGGAAGAGGTAACTATTCGTTTGCTTGCTTTATGATGAGAGATCATTTCTGGGCATGCCAGCATGCTGCATTTTGCTGGGGAACTGGCACTTCCAGCATGGTTTCAGCACTAGTTTCTAGTACGGGCTGAACCCAAAATTAACAAAATGAATGGACAAAATTAAACAAAGAAAAAAACAGCATCAAAATAAGAACTTCCATAGAGGAAAAAAGCATATTTAGCAGAGGTGGCTCTAAATATGGGGCAAATGTGGCAGTAACCCCCACCTTACTTATGGCAGAACAGTGCACGGCGTGCAGCTGCCGAGGGCCACACATGATCTTCTCCTGTCCTCTGGCGATTTCAGAAGAATCTTGAGCATCTGCCCTGCCTGCCCACCTCACCAGCCCCAGGGAGCACTAGCCACCATTGGTATCGAGCATAACAATATCTACGCCCACTAACATCGTCACACTGCCCTCCGCCCGTTTTGCCTTTCTCTGTGCTGAGAGAGGCACCAAGTTTAGTGCCTCAGTCAGCATGGAGAAAAGGACTCGGGCAGCACTGGGAAGAGCAACCACCCACATGGGGATGATGCGTGCTGTGTGAAGCCAAGGAGTCACCTGGTGCTGGGGGGGAGCAGCTCCTCCTTGTAGTGCCAGCCAAGTCCATTTCTCCATGCTGAGGGAAAGCCAGCACAAAAAGCCAGGAAACCACCAAACGATCAATGGTTGGGGGAAAAGGGGTGGGCCCAGGGGAAGGGGGCGTGGCCTTCTGGGGAACCCTGGAGACCGGATTTGGCCCACGGGCCTGAAGTTCTGCATCTCCATATTATTGCTGTGCATTGTACATGTGATATGTGCCTGTGTAGATATCTTTAAGAAGCCTGCAGCTGCTAGTTTCTCTTTCCTTTCTGGAGGCCTGGGTGGGGCCTATTCTCCATTCTTGTGGTGTAGGCCTTGGAGCCAGGCAGTCTGGCGTGTGGCTCCTCCAGAGTTAGTCTCCTCTCAAGTAGATATCAATAAAGAACGGTGTTGTGGAAGCTTCGGAGTCAGAAGTACGGATGTCGGAGAAATCTGCAATGGAATCAAAGGAGCTCGGATTTCTATGAATCCAGCCCATGGATTCCACAGCAGACCAGTTTTTCCAGAGTTGCACAGATTCTGTGGGCTTGCGGACTGGTTTTTTTTAAAAAACTTTCCGGAATTTTATGCAAATTTAGTCATAGTAAAATATGTAAAAACAACACTGGCTGAAAATGTGCATTTCCTCCCACTGGCTAAAGCATGAAAATGCGATTTGGGAGGATTTGTGCATTTTTGCAAGTGTGAATTTTCATGAATGCGAATTTTTGCGAATGTGGGGGATTGGAAAAAATCCAATTCCATCAATGAGAGGGTGATGGAATGAAAGGCACCTGGCAATCCGCGAAACACAGATGGAATGGACAGTACAAAATCCGTGCATCCCTAGTCAGGAGTATATGACTTGGAGAGCAAGGCCTAGGGGTGGACTGCAAGTTGAGCAGGTAAGCTCACCCCCACATTAACCACGCTGAAGGGCCATTACAGTACATGGGGCGATCTTTGAAGACAACTCAGAAACGTCAGTTAGTTCAAAATAGAGCTGTTATGCTGCTAACTGGTACTGGTCAATGTGATCATGTGGCACTAGTGCTTCGTCAACTGCACCAGCTTCCAGTCCATTTCTGGGCCCAATTCCAAGTGGGACTCTGCTTGGGACCAGAGTTTCTAAAGGAACATTCCTCCTGCATGTAACTGCCCAGAGCCTTAAGTCATCACTGGAGGCCTTCCTCTAGGTGCTCATGGCGAAGGAAGGGTGGCGACAAGAGAAAAGGCCTTCTCGGTGGTGGTGCCACTGCCCTCCCCAAGGAAGCTTGCTTGGTGCCTACATTATAATATTTTTGGCACCAGGCAAAAACCTTGTTTTCTCCTGGGCATTTTAGACTGTGCTGTAGCCTGTTTGTTGTTTTATATTGCATTGCATTTTATTATTTTAGCATTTGGACTGTATTTTATTCTTTTAGCTTTTGTAACCCACCCAGAGAACATTTGTTATTGGGCAGATTAAAAACATAATTAAAAAAAATGGGTTGAAGAGGAGAACCAAAGCTGGAGGAGTCACCTCATCCAAGTCCCAATGCCAGGCTCATGCTGGCAGTGGGGAAAGGAAGCAGAGAATGGTGTTTTTCGGGTTTTTTCCCCTTTGGAACCATTTTCCTCCCCTCCTTCAAGTTTCCTGCTGCTGGTTTCAGCTCCTGGCCTGGTGTAGATTTGCTGCTGGATTGGGGGCATGACAGGGCAATGGGAAGGCTCTGGATCCATTGGATCTAAGCTTTCTTCTGATCCTCCTCCCAACACACCCAAGGAACAACCCCATTTTGCTCTGATGATGGTGAGGCAAGGGCTGTGGAGGTTTCTGTAGTGGCTGGAGGTTCCCGCCCCCACAAGCTTCAATCTCCCCCTCCAAGAGCAGCCCCTCCGCCTGTGGAGAGGGAAACCCAAAATATCCTATGGGCCCTGGGTTGCAGCCTTTTTTTTAACGTGTCATTTTTTTCAAGCATTTTCTGTTCTACAGTACAGGCTCTCCACACAGATCCTCGTTGCAAAATAACAGCAGCGAGGGAGGGAAATCGCCATAAATTTCCATTATTTATACAAGAAGATGGAGCGTGCTGCAGGCCCAAAAGCGCACAGTAATGCTTTTTACATAGTGAAATAATAATATCCCTTTTGTGGCTTGAAGCCTCTTTGCTGCAATCCAGAAAGCCCTTGGGGCCTTTTTGTCAGTTTCCCTTTCTTATGTATTTATTTAGTGTTAGAAAGTTCAGAATGACAAACTGTGAAATATTCTGGATCCATCAGAAGTCCAAGATACTGTCCCACTTGTCAGTGTTTTATGATTATAGCAGTTCTGGAATTTTTAAAAAAGTGACTTGGGGGAAGCATAAATGTACTGTAATTCCCCACTCCTTTCTAAAAGAAATAAAACAAGACTCCAGTTTCCCAAGCTTAAAGGGTACCTGTTTGAAAGGCGCAACAGCTGCAAGTTCCATTGTGAAATCTGTTTTATATTCCCCCTCCACATACACAAACACACCTCCACTTGTATGTCAAAATAATATTTTGGACTCTCTGAGCCAGCTTTCCCCAACCTGGGGTTGGACTGCAACTCCCATCACCCCCAGCTAGGATGGTTGGGAACGATGGGAGTTGCAGTCAAACACACCAGGAAGCACGGGATTGAGGAACGATGCTCTATTCAAACTCGCATTATTAGTATTTTATTGAACTGTATTACTGGAGATCACAGGTTGGAAACAAAGAAGCGGGATTAAAGCGAGCTCCCCTTGCCACATACATTACAATGTGCACAAGTCATGAATACACTTCTTAGGTTTGTAACGCTGGATTTGTGTTGCCTACATAAACAGTCAACCAGAGGGTGGGAGGCTTTTAGCTAGGGATATGTGTAGTCTTGGCTGATAGATAGATAAATAAAAGTCTGTGCCCAGATTATCTAAATTCTGCATTCCTGATTTGACCCTGATATGCCCATGGAATGTACCTTTTTGGCCGTTTCTACTGGCTAGAGATGCGGCCTGGAAAAAAAAAGAAAAGTGAGGTCCCACCACTCTCTGCACAAATTAGGGATTTTTTCCCCCCAGGAAAATTTGGGAGGGAAACATTTTTTTCATGACTTTTCCCCATTTTTCTGTGCTTTTTCCCTCAGGCCTTCACATTTCTATTACTGGCAGAGCACCTCTGGCAGCTTTGGAAGGGGAGTTCCATAGTATCCTATGTCAACCCCGGATTGCCCTTCCAAAAACCATAGGGTTGTACTCTAAATTATAGCTCCCATTCAAATCAACGGGAGCTAAAAGGCTCCAGCTTTTTCTGGATTGAACTAACCTCCCAATCATCCTCATCACCTTTTTAAAACGACTGAACAACAACAACAACAACAACAAGAAAAAAAAGAGGGGAAAACTGCAGCGTAAAGCCTGTTGGATATACAGATTAGGTTCCCATGTGCTAGCCCACATGATGTGCCATCGAATGTTCCATGGGAAACAAAACAAAGCAAGACAAGAGAGACTTTCTTTGCCTCTTATAACAATCAGTCAAAGGTTACTGACGGGGGAGAACACAGAGTTATAGTTTGCTTTGCCTGGAACATGCTTTCTTCAGAAGTACCTTTGAGGAAGGAAGCCACAGGACTTAGAGAAAGGAAACCAGACTGGGCATTAGGGTTTGTGTTTAGAAAAGAAGGAAAACGCAAGAGTATATTTAAAAAACCATTAAGCCTGTGACATCGAAACCAGTGGGCAGGCCATTGAAATTAAAGGCAGACACACTCTCCTGAGTTATGGTGGAAACCGTCAGGGTACAGCTCTGCTAATTTAATACAAGGCCATGGCTAGGCTGACATGACGTATTTTAAAAAAAAATAGTTGAGAGTACATTTTGTGGCTGGGTCACCAGGTTGAGTTAAGCCAGAGGTCTGTCTGCCTGCTGAACTGGGGTGGCAACGTGAACTGACTGGAGGACTTTCTGCCTGCCTGCCTGCCTTTTCTGTCTGTCTGTCTGTCCTTCCTTCCTTCCTTCTCCACTCTACATTTAAAAAACTATATAACTGTGATGTTTCATATGTCCACGATACCTCTGGATTGTTGTTCTCTGATGTTCAGCATGGAGAAACTTTGAGTGTGACAAAGATTGATTGATTGATTGATTGTTGTTGTTGTTAGGCATGCTCTGCCCAAAAGTTAAGCACTTTAAACCCAATTGATTTCAGTGGAAGGGATTTAAGGATGAGCTTCTCAACCTTTCCAGTGAAATCAATGAAACTTAACATGTTTTACTTTGGCTTTATAGTGCCTATCATCATCAGGAGAAGTAGTACTAATATTCTATTAGTTTATTCATATTTTATTCCCACCTACCCCAATTATCCAGCCCACACAAATTCAGAGCTTGTGCACAGTTTGGGTGCAGCCCAGCCAAAGCCTCTGAACTTTCCTTTTCAACCTCCTTGATTTCAGCTGTGCAATATGCAATCTATATGCATGTTTCCTTAGGAGTATGTCCCACTTGAGTTCAGTAGGGTTTAGTCCCGAGCAAGCGTGTGTAAGTGTGCTTCAAAGTGCAATCCTACATGTTTGCTCAGTCACAGGGTGCAATGCAATAGTATGTGCACTTACTTGAGAGCAAGCCTCATTGAACTCAGTGGAAATTACTCTCAAGTAAACATGCATGGGATCTGGCAGTTTCTCACACAACTGAGCTCTGTTGATGATGGATTTATCTCAGCTAGACGTGACTTCGTTATCCTTTCTTTCCTTTTTTTTAAAGTTGCACTCTGACCCTAGTTGGGTTGACATCTCTCACCTGTTTCTGCCCAAGCTTCCGGCAATTACTCCCTCCAGATGAAATACATTCCGAGAGACATGGAGACACTAATGCCTAAAAACGCCTTGCTTCTACATAGCAATTTATGAACATGTGAATTTATTGGGTGATGAAATTTATAGCCAAAGCTATTAAAAAGTGAACTTCAAAGCTCTGCAGAGAGAGGGCTTAAATCTTCAGATCAGCAACAGAATCGCTGCACAGGCAAATGTTGGCAGAGGAAAGAAGGAATCAGCGGAAGCCCAGACATTTTCTGCGTTCTCAATAGAGACTAAGCAAATAGTGTGGAGAAGGCTGAGCAAGAGTGATCATTTCTTAATAGGAAAAGAAAAAGAGGAGGATGCAGATCTGAACCTGAGAAGTTGTTCAATGGGATTTTTTTTTTTAAGGCAACCTAGCCATGCGCAGGACTGGCTGCAGCCAAAAATGTGAATCGCTACTGGAACGAAATGATTTGGTAACAGGAATGGCCAGTGATAAGAAAATGAGCTCGGCTCAGAATTATGTTGTGAGATGGAGGGGACAGAATTGGTATATTTATGACCTTAGGCGGCCCATTTGTCTGGGAAAGTCCCTATAAAGACTTCCAAGTGATCATCTACAAGCACTGTGACTTGTTAATGCTGATTAGCTGTGACTGCCGGATTTATGCCCAGTTCCCCCTTTCTCGTTGTTAAAAACACTGACCTGGAGAAGTTGAATTCAGGCCACAGCACAGCATCCCTTTCAAAGCAGGCGCTCCTCCTCATTTCAGCTGGAATGCCATTCTTTAAAAACTTGAAGCAGGTTATCTTAAAGGATGAGATCCTGTGCTCCTGGCTGAGATTAACTGGAGGGGCATGAGATATTTTTGATGCCCTAGCTGGAAAATACAAATTGCATGATCCCCCTACACACACACACACACTGTGTACCATGGGGCATGAACCACCAGGATATTCTTCCCCCAGAAGCTCCGCTCTTCTTGTGCAACTCCTAGCAGATCACCTTCCCCTTTCTTCCAACCAGTGGTTGTTTGGTGGTTTTCCGGCTTTTATGTGTTCTTCCCCCATTCCAAAAGGTGGAATTGCCCCTATTAGGGCTTAGTAACTGGCAGTAAAAGCTTTAAGCTAAAATACAGTGGCTTTTCTTTTTTTCCTTTTTTGGCCCTGCCCTTTTTGCCTTTGGCCCCACCCACCACTGGAATGCGGCCCCTGAGAGTTTCTATGAAAAGGAATTCGGCCCTCAGGCTGCAAGAGGTTCTGTGCCCCTGCCCTATATACATCCAGTCAACCTTGAAGACCTTCAGAGGAGGCCTTGTTGTCTGTTCCATGACCAGCCGAGTCTCACCCTATAACATCACAAAAGTGGGTGTTCTCAGTGGTGGCACCTAACCCCTGGAAGATCCTGCTCTGCAGTTCAGAAGGCAGGAGATGTGGTGAGTTTTAGGAACCTTCTGAAAACTCCCTTGGTTACGCAAGGTTTCCCCGGCTTGTAACTAACTGTTCATGCTGTTGTTCTGTTTTATTGCTTCTTTTTATTTGTTGCTGTTCTTGTAAGTTGTGACTGTTTATTGTTATATTGTTTATGTATGTATGTTAACAGTGGTTTTTAGTACTTTTGTATGTAAATCGCTTAGAGATTTTTTTTAATATTAAGCGGTATATCAGCATTATAAATAAATAAAAGTAAATAACTATTGGTTTCAGTGGGGCTTGCACAGGATTCCCACTGGATTGTGTGCTCACAGGGCAGATCTCTCTCCCTCCCCACCCCCTCTGCTACTATCAGTAAACTCACTCCTCAGCTCTTACCAAGGCCAGATCTACACCTTGTGTCATATCATTACGATCCCATCATGGTAATGCTATGCCCCTCTTGCGCATTTATACCTCGTAGGGGACACAATGACATTTGTTGCGGTATTTCAGATAATGTGGATTTAAAAGCAGGAAATAACAATACAAAAGTGGCATACCGAATGTATAATGTGCCCCAACAGTTATCAGTGCACTTCAATATCGCTATAACACAGTAGTGTAGATCGAGCCCAAGTGTTGCTCATCATGACCCATGAGTAAGAGAGTGTTTTGTCCCCATGTACTCTCCGAGCTGTGTGAGTTGGAAAACACATTGAAAATATTCCTCTTAGTCAATAATAATATTGGCTAAGACTGGATATTTGAGCTGAGGTATCATCAGGATGAGGTATCATCTGGATGATCTCTCTCTCTCTCTCTCTCTCTCTCTCTCTCTCTCTTTCTCTAGCAGATGTGTTGGACTGCAACTCCCATCATTCCCAGTCAGCGTGGCCAATGATGGAATGAGGGTAACTGCAATCCAACACAGGGCCAGCCCAAGACATTTTGCTACTTGTGGCCAAGGACAAGATGGCACCCCCTCCCATTCCATGTACAAAAGCCAGTTGGACTGGGAGTTGAATCTTTCTTTGACCCTGGCAATGGGGCAGCATCCTCCACCATACTACCCTAGCTTAGGGGACACAGGGCAGGCCGCATGGCCCACAGCTTCCTCCTCCAACATCTTACTGCCACCTCCCAGCATCTGCTGCCTAAGGCAACCACCTCACTCTACCTAATGATAGGACCTGCCCTGGTCCAATACATCTGGAGGTCACCAGGTTGAGGATGGCTGCCATGTTGTCTTGCTCCCTCAGTACTTTTCTGCAAGCCCATCCGAGCAACAAGCCTCTCCAGACCAGAGCAAAATGGCCCCTCTTGGTACCTCCTCTATACCTGCCCCAGCACTGACACTTTCCACCAAATTCCAAATCCTTCCCTCCTCTGAATAGTACATTCCAACTCAGAAAAGCATGCGAGTGTGTTTTTAAAAGCAGGGTTTAAAGGAATGTTGGGGTGCAATCCTTTGCATGTTTAGAGTGAAAGAGGTCCTACAACTCCCAGCATTCCTGCATGGCTGGCTGGGGAATGCTGGACATTGTAGGACTTTTTTCTGACTAAATATGCAGAGGATTACACCCTTAGTTGATTAATTGTATACATTTTAGTCAATTGATTCATTAATCATTTAAATCTGTATGCATCTTCATCTGCAGAAAACAATCCCTGTGAAAGGGGAAATGTATTTGTATTTATTTATTCATTTATTTATTTCCCCTTTCCACCAAAATGGTGGCCCAGGTGGCCTTTGTTTTAAGATTTCTTTATTTATAAATGTTGATATTTATAAACCACCATTCATCAAAAGACATCAGGGTGGTGAACACTAGGGCTGTGCACTGCTTTGGCCTGAGGCCCGAGTTGAAGTGGGCTGCTTTGGGTCACTTTTGAGTCCCTTCCAAGGCAAAGCAGACAGGGCTCAAAGTGACCCAGAGCGGGTCGGGGGCCCTCCGAAGCACCTCGGTGTGCTTCGGAGCTTCGGCACCCCCGGCCCAGCCATGCCAGTGCCTCCAGGTCCTTACCTGAGCCGCTCGCTGCTGCCTCCACCATCGCCGCTGCCAGCTCCTGAGGCCTGGATGCACGCCGACTCTTATTGCAAGGAGTCGCCATTTTTAAAATGGCAACTTCCTGGAATGCCATTTTAAAAATGGCTGCTCCCTGCAATAAGAGCCCGTGCATGTCCAGGCCTCAGGAGCTGGTGGTGGCGATGCTGTGTCAGGTTTCCTGTTTGTCCCTGCTGAACTCCAACAGCAAAATCAAAACACAGACAGGAGGCTTCTATCCATGACTCTTTAATCCTTTTACTTCAATGGGTCATACAGATGCTAATTGTTAGTAACTCACAATCTACAAAGGAAATGCCTTCAGGGAGTTCAAAGGGAAGCTACGAAGGTTGAAAGTTGCCCACCATTTGAGAAAAGGCGGGCACGCTTTCCTAACTTAAGGGGTGGTGGTGGGGATCTCCCTCTGTCACAAGAGGAATCTATGTGTAGCTGTTCCCGCCGGGCCAATTGGGCAGATCGCCTCAGCTCCGCCCCTGCCATCTCTCTCTTGGCCCTGTGTCTGCGCCTGGCGTCTAAGAATTCAGGCTGTCCAAGCCCCACCTCTCCCTGTTCACTATCTCTCACAGGGTGTGTGTGTGTGAAGAGAGGCAGTCTCCGTCCAGCTGGACTATTGCAACCGAAGCAGTCTGTCCCTCCCTGTCTGGAAGAGTCTGGGAAAGTTTCTCCCCCATGTTTTGTGGTTCCTCTTCGGACTCTGAGTTACCCTGCCACTGCCTATGCGCAGAGGCACCCCTGACATGCTGCCGCTGGCGACAGAGGAAGGGAAGGCGGCGGAGGTGGCGACAGAGGAGGCGGTGGCAGCAGCAAGGTAAGCTGCTGGTGGTTTGTGCGGGGGCATCGGGGGGGCGTGGAAGCGGGGTTCAGCCATCCGAATCCCACTTTGGGTTCAGGGCCGAGTCAGGTCGGGGCCCTTCCGAATTAGCCTGAGATGCTAACCTGAGCCAAATCGGGCCCACCTCCGAAGCCACAAAGTGGCTTCCGAGTCAGATTGGGGGGTCCCTGCACAGCTCTAGTGACCCCTAAATATGTAATACAAACAATAATACCATCATAAAGCAACGGTAAAATGCAGGTTAGTTTGTTTTTTAAATTGCAAAAACCATAAAACAGACTGACCAGCATAAAATGCTCAGGCAAACAGAAAAGTTTTGACCTGGTGCCAAAATGTTTGCGAGGCTTCTGCCAGTTGCACCTCCACATTAGAGGAGGGTATTCCGCAAACAAGATGCCACAGTCAGGGAACAGAAGGCTCTTTCCCTAGTTTTTTTCATAGGAAAAGTAGAAAGGACCTTGAGAAAAGCCTCTCCTGCAGATCTTAAGACAGGCTTGTGTAAATACTTGTGTTCCCTCAAGCTATTTAAGGCTTTATAGCAGGGCCAGATCTGGCCCATATGAACATAAGAAGAGCCCTGCTGGATCAGACCAAGGGTCCATCTAGTCTAGCATTCTGACCACCCAGTGGCCAACCAGCTGTCAACCAGGAACCCACAAGCAGAAAATGAGTGCAACAGCGCCCTCACAACCCTGTTCCCCAGCAAATGGTGTACATAGGCCCTTCCTAGATGGCCAGACCCCTTCTCTTGGCTCCACCCCTTGGCTCCACAACCCATCATTTGGTGGTTTCCTGGCTTTTGTGTAGTCCCCCCACCCCCATTCTAAATGGTTGAAATGCCGCTCCTGTGGCTTAGTGACTGGCAGGAAGAGATTGAAACTATATTATGCTGGTATTTTTTGTATTTTGGCCCTGCCCCTTTTGCCTTTGGCCCCGCCCAACTCTGGAATGCAGCCCCCGATAGCTTCTCCAAAATAGAATTTGGCCCTTGGGCTGAAAGAGCTTCAACACCCCTGCTTTATAGGGAAGCACCAGCACCTTGACTATATGGTGGACTGATGTGTCCCATCATCTGAAAAGAGACATTCTCCCTTCTCTCCCTCACAGGAAGGAATGTCTCTGTTAAGATGGTGCTTGCCATCTGCAGTTTTTATAAATGCGTGTATTAAACATAATTAAAAAAATTAATCTTCTTACCAATAAATTGGGGGCACCTCTTGAGTCAATCACAATGTTTTACATTATTCATCTAACAGATTAATCATCTAAGAGAGCAATCCTATGTCTCCTAGACAGTGTTTAAGGGAGATGGGATTTTTTGGTTTCCCAGCTCCGAGCTTGTAGACAGCGCAATGAACCCGTAGCTGGGAAACCATGCTCCCTGCCCCTTTCCCCTCATAGCCAGGGAGGAGAGAACCGTGGTGGCTGCCCCTCTGTGCCTGTCCGTGCTCATAACACAGAGCACGGACAAGGTGAAAAGGGGGCATTCCTGGGGGCACGGAGACTGCAGAAGCTGTTTTAGAAAGCTTCCTATGCGGTCTCCAGCCTCGTTCCCCTCCCCTCCCCGAAGCAGCGCTTAGACACCCGAAATTGGATGAAAATTGGGTATCTAAGGAAAACTCCTCTGTGCTTCAGCTGCCCTGCATTGGATAGGCGGTCGCCTCCAACTTCAGAGAAAGTCGGAGGCAACTGTCTCTCTCAATAAGATTGCGTCCTAAACCTTTCAGCCCCATATAAAATAGTGTTATGCTCCTGCATCCCAGTCCTCCTGAGAGGGGAGAAATTGCAGGGGCTTCAGTGCTTACGCAGACTTCAGTTCCCTGGAAGGAGGGCACTGGAGACATGTGGTTTTTCTTTTATAAAGGTTATTTACACTGTGCTCAGGATGAAGGCCTACAACATCACCACTCCAAGAAATCCCTGCTTGGGGATGTCACGCGTGCCCGATTAGGTCCAGGAGTCCATTGAGCCACCCTGCCTGCAACCCCTGGACTGCGCCCACTGAGCCCCTGCCTTTGCTTGTGCCTGCTTGCACCCCCCCAGACTCACCGTGACCGTCTGGTGAGCACCCACCATTTTGCTGCCATTTCTTTTCTTTCTTTTTTTTACAGAAAAAAGGGTGCCTCTAATATTGCTCATATTAAGCTTTCCAGGCCCCAAACTGCGCATACTTCAATATGCACATTTTTTAAACTCCCTTTTTTCCGTTTAAAAAAAAAAAAAGGCAAAATGGTGGCCACTCACCAGATGGGCCTGGGGTGAGTGCGGGCAACTCGCTGAGCTCATGGGGGCTTGAGCTCAGGTCCGAGGGGGGCGAACAGATCCCTATCCCTGCTCCCTCTCCACTGTCCAGGGATCTTCAAGACAAAGGCTGTTCTCCTTTGGTCTTACATTCACGCTTCCCCCAGGTCCAGGTCCTCCTACCCCCTCAGGCTTTGTAGAACAAAGGTTACTAAATCTAGATAACCTTTGAGTCATTTGCCCAAAAGACTGCACTGGGGGGAATCCTCAGTCTCTTTGTACTCAGCAGCACTGAATGGTAAGGGGCCTCTGGAGGTAATATAGATTGACCCCAAACACACAACGATAGATTCATTACGTTGACATGGTTCTTATTGCTGTTGTCAGTCACTATGTCCCTCACCCTCTGACTAGCTACTGGCGAAGCTACTGTGATGTCACAGAATGTTCATGAATAATAAGAGCTAAGGAAGCCCACATCTTGATTTGAAATAGGCACAGATTTGAGTGGTATTACCAATTCCCCTAATTTATTTTGAGCACGTGCTTTTAGTTTCTTTTATGCAGAACTTGAATTGTGTGCGCATGTAAATGTGCATGTGTGTGCGCAGGGTCTGTGCAGCCTTATCATATATTACTTGGAAGCCAGGCCTGGCTCAAGGACTCCTGCTGCCTGAGGCGAAAGAGAAGATGCGCTGCCCCGCACTCAGCCCCACGGTTACCGCATCATGCCCTTGCAGTGCCCCCCCCCCCGCTCCCTTCCCCTATTGCTGCTCAATCTTATTCTCACAGGAGTTCAGACAAGTCTCGTGAGAACTCTCAGGGCTCTTGCAGCAGCTTGCAGGGAGTCTTGCAAGACCTGGGCTAGCTCTTGCAAGAGGGCCTCAGCTGCTGCTTCCAGCCACATGACGAGGGAAGGAGAGGATGGGCGGCTGCTCTACAGAGCCCTGCTAGCTGCTCTCTTGCAGTGGCAAATGCCACGGTGGGAGAGTGGGTGGCAGGACTCTCCACAGCACCTGCTGGAGATGGTGGGGGCAGAGGAGCGGCGTGGTGTGGCGTGGCGTGGCATGGTGCCATTTGCCACTCCTCCCACCCCGCCCCCTGATGTGGGCGCCTTACCCTGTTTCATGGGTCAGCCGGCCCTGCTGGAAGCCAGGAATGACAGATAAGTAAAGCGCCTCCATCCTCTAAAGGATTTCTTTCTTTCATTGTTCAACCCTTTCCCTTCTGCTCGTCTATCTTCCCTTTGTTCAGCAAGGAGAACAGAGAGATATGGTGATTTTTATGAACGTCGTGCTGCAGGAGCAGCTAGTGAAGCATTTCAAAATATAATTAGAAATCTAAATATGACACCGCTGTTACAGTTGGAGACCTCACTCCATAAAACACCGAGACTGTGATTTGTGCCAGCCGGCCTGCGTGTCCTGTTCCAGTCTGTGCGTGCGTGCATGTATGTGTGTGCGTGCACACACACACACACATATATAGCAGCTTATGCAAGAGCATGATTGCTTAAAGATTGCCCATGTGTTTTCAATTATCTCCTATTAATGTATTTACTCTTTGTATCTTTCATCAAGCCAAAGGGCTGCTTTATTTATTTATTTAATGTGTGTGAGCTGCAGCAGCCGCTGCTTTGCCGGGGATGGCTTGAGTTTTGTAAATAGCACATATTTCAGTATTAAAGCTGCTTGCGATCATCACAAGCATGAAGGATGCCTCAAATAAACTCTTGCTCCACATGCAGCCATTCCTGTCTACAACCGGGCAGTATATCTCCTGTATTTTAATTAAGTGGGTGTTCTCTCTCGCTGGGAGTCGTACATTACCGGCGGTCATCTCATATGTCACCCAAGCTCAGCCATTCCTGAGAGAGACTAAATCCAACTAATAAGCCGGTGCCAGGCAGAGCAAAACATCCTCTCCCTTTGAAAGGGGGTGGGGGTGGGGTGGGACACTTCCTGGCACTGCATTGCCATCTGCCCCCTCCCATCCACACGTACAAAGGGCCTGATCCAGGCCATTACAGGCACAACAATCACATGTGGAGAGATCACCATAGGGCAGGGATGCAGAACCTCAAGGTTGGGGGCCAAATCCAGCCCACCTGGGGTCTCAATCCAGCCTTCTGGGGTTCCCCAGATGGCCACGCCTCCTAACCCCGGCTCCACCCTCTTTCCCTGACCACTGATCATTGGGTGGCTTTCCAGTTTTGCACCATTTCCCCCCATTCTAAAAGGTTGAAATGCCCCTCCTAAGGCTTAATGACTGGCACAAGAGCTTTGAGCTAAAAGATGCTGGCGTTTGGGGCCCCACCTCCTTTACCTTTGGCCTTGCCCACTACTTGCACGCAGCTCCCCAAGAGCTTCTCGGAAATGGAATTTGGCCCATGGGGCACAGTTGAGCTTGATTCCCCTTCTTCAAAAAGCACATATGGGCACTCAGTGTGCCCAGCTGCAATGGGGGCAATGGCTTGGGCAGAAGTAGCCAACCTAGTGCCCTCCAGATTTTTGGGACTACAACTCCCATAATCCCTGACCATTGGCCATAGTGGTTGGGGCTGATGAGAGTTGTTGTACTCCAAAACATCTGGAGGGTACCAGGTCACCTACCTAGGCTTTGGTCTCAAATACCTGAAGGAGTGCTTCTTCCCATATCAATCTGCCCATGCTTTAAGACCTTGCGTTGAGGCCCTTCTCAGATGCCTCCTCCATCAGTTGTACATTATTCCACAACGAGGAAGGGGGCTTTCTTGGCAGTGGCCCTCTGGGTATGGAATGCCCTCCCTAAAGAGACTCACCTGGCGCCTAGCCTACGCTGCAATCCCTTCTGTGCTAGGAAAAAACATTTTTATTCAGCTAGGCATTTCAAGTAGTATGTAAGAACATCAGAAGAGCCCTGCTGGATCAGACCAAGGGTCCATCTAATCCAGCATTGTGTCCACACAGTGGCGAACCAGGTGCCCCAATAGGAAGCCTACAAGCAGCATATGAGTGCAACAGCACCCTCCCACCCATGTTTCCCAGCAACTGGTGTACACAAGCATACTGCCTTTGCTACTGGAGGTAGTAGCATATAGTCATCAGGACTAGTAGCCATTGATAGTCTTCTCCAGGAATTTTTCCAATTCCCTTTTAAAGCCATCCAAAGCGGTGGCCATCACTACATCTCATGGTAATGAAAATTGTAAAAGTTTATAGATCTTTATGTCAGAAATGGATCATCCTTCTTCCTTTGCAATCAACAGTAGTAGGAAGCTTAAGGCTATTACTACTTTATTTTGCAAGAGACTAGCATCTTTAAATATGCAGATTACAGGAAACTCTCAGACTGCCTCAGGCACCTAAGCTACTAATCTGTGATCCCTAATTACAGGAGATGAACTGGGGGGTAGTGAAGTTGCTGCCAGTTTGGGCGTGAACCTCACAGCCAGACTTGCTTCGTAGTGATGCCCCTCCCTTAGGGTGGCTCCCTCCTACGTTGGCTTCCAAGAGTGGCTATCCTGGCCGAGCATCTGAGTCCTGCCCCTAACTTTTCCTGCTTTGATTTGCGACTCGCCCTAGTGACTCTCAAGTCACCCTCCTCCTCCTCATCTGAAACTTGAGTTCTCATGGTGGAGGGAGGGGGCAAGGGCTCAGCCTGGGCCATCTGTTTGTCAAGGTCTTCAGAGAGATCTCTCCCAGCGTCTTGACTCACTAGGGTGGGTCCCTCCCCCACCCTCCCCCACCCTCTGATCTAGCTGCTCCAACTCTGATTCAGAATTGGAGCTGTCAGACATCTCAAGGTGCTTAGCCTCATCCCTGACATTTCATTTTTTCATTACTCTGTTCATACATAGTGTGAATTAATTTGTTTGTACACCACCCTGAAATCCTAAATAGGAAGAAGGGTGATATATAAGTATTTTACATAAATAAATATCCCCATCCTGCCCTTCCTGCTCTGCTTGGTCGAAGAACCAAGTGGAGGAATGGGGCTGGATGGGAACATGGGAGATACACATCAACCTCCCATTCCACATCACACGGTGGTGTGGTGCCTGTTCACATGCCTGTGTGTGCACACTGCAAAGGAGAGAGGGGGAAAACAGGTCTTTGTTACATCTTTGGGCAGAAGGTAGATCAGGATCAGCCCTAGCCAGAAGAGCCAGCAGAGAGGGATGATGGCCAAAACATCTGGGGGGCACCAGGCTGTGGAAGGCTGAACCTGTTGTGTTCCTTCTGTTGTGTGGCAGAAGTATTTCATTTATCTGAGGAAGGGGCTCCCTGTCCACCTGAAGAGTATTTTGGGGTGCCGTCTTGCTCTCCCTTTGTACTTGCTGTAACTAAACGAGCATGATGACCGCCTTTAAACTTCTGATAGAACTCATCAAGACAGATCAGTTATTCCGGAGCATTTAAACCCTTTCAGGGCTATGGCAGAATGGGCAACTGGTGGCCCTTCAGATGCTTTCACTTACAACTCCCATCAGCCCTAGCCAGCATAGCCAGTGGTGAGCCAGAGCTCCATGGGGAGGGTCTCTAGCTCCATGGCAGAGCACTTGCTTTGCATGCAGAAGGTCCCAGGTTCAATCCCTGGCATCTCCAGGCAGGACTAGAAAACAGTGCTGCCTGAAACCCTGGGGAGCCAGTGCTGCCGGTCAGTGTTGACAGCACTGGGCTAGATGGACCCAGGGTCTGACTCAGGATAAGGCGGCTTCCGATGTTCTGTTCCTACGGTCTGGTAGATCTCTGGGTGCTTTGCAGTACATCAGCAGAGTGGGGTCATCAGGGCAGGACTTAGGGGGCAGAAATGCAGGGCCCTACTCAGCAGAATGAGGAGGAGGGTCCCCAGACACAGCAGCATTTGAAGTCAGTGAACTCAGTGAAGTACATTTGAAGTAAGTGAAGTGAAGTAAGTACATTTGAAGCAAGTGACGTGCTACCCATTACCATCTATATAGGGTTGGGAGCCAATTTGGCCCACCAGGTCAGCCCCTCAGATCCATGGGGCCTCTCAGCTAAGGCCCCGCCACCAAGCCTTGAGGGCAAATGGGGAGGACTGCCCACTGTTATCATAGATGGGAGGTAACAGTGGGGATTCTCCTGCATGCCACTCCCCTCCTTAAAGAGACAACAGTGGGGATTCCCCTATTGTACCACTCACCCTCCCAATTGGGAGGGTGTGTGGTGCACTAAGAGCATCACCCATAGCCAGGGTGGCCATGTGTCCTCTTTTATAGAGGACTGCCCTCTATTTTGAAGACAGCCCCTATTTGAAGGGCTCTCTAGTCCAAGGCTAGTTTTAAGACAGAGAGCCACCAGAAGGAAGAGCTGGGCCGTGAAGCTGCCCATCAACAGCACCTAAACAGCAGACTGCGTAGTCAGGTACACAGGTCACCTGGTCACAGTCTTCTACACTATACCACAAATGTATGCCAGTATTATGCCCCTTTAGCTGACATGGCCTCTCCCAAAGAATCCTGGGAATCGTAGTCTGGTGAAGAATTCTCAAGAGATTTCTAGAAACTGGCTGTTTCTGCTGAGGTAACATGTAATTCTACAGTAATATTTAAAACTATTTTGTCAGGGAGGCCAGTCTTATTATTTCATATTGCAAAGGGGAGGGAGGCATAGGAAGCTGCCTTATACTGAGTTAGACCCTTGGTCCATCTAGCCCAGTATTGTCAACACTGACTGGCAGCAGCTCTCCAGGGTTTCAGGCAGGAGTTTAAAATTCCTGCCCCAACTGGAGATGCCGGGGATTGAACCTGGGACCTTCTGCATGCAAAGCAGCTGCTCTGCCATGGAGCTACTGCCTTTCCCCTGAAGGGCTGAGGCTGAGAGAATGTTTGTTTCCTAAGGCCGCCTAGTGAATTTGTGTCTGAGCTCACACTCGTATTGACCATACTTCATCAGCTCTCTCAGTGGAAGAGTGGATGTGTCATAATAATGAAATGTTGTTAAGTGCACATTTTCACTGTGTTTGGAGTCATTTGGATCCCCAGTAGCTTAGCCATGCAGTGCTGTCGTTTGTTTGTTTGTTTGTTTGTTATTACATTATATCCCACCATTCCCCCTTTTGCCAGGAACCCAAAGCAGCTTACATGGTCCTCCTCCTCTCCATTTTATCCTCACAACAACCCTGTGAGGTAGTGTCTTAAATCCGGGGCCTGGTATAGCCAGGACTCACAGACAGATTTGAAGGTTCCAATATGACTCAAGTCCACGTCTGTGAAAGAATGATAGTTTATTGATGTAAAATGGTTGTAGATATTAAAAACCAAAAGAAAGCTTTCACACAGCCCTCCATCTCTCAGCTGTAGTCACTCTGGTTCCCAAAGAAGTGATGGGCATGGTCCCCGGGCTGTTCACCTGAGGCAGGTGGTGCGCCTTCCTCTTCTCAGGATTTTATAGGGCCTGTCTCATCAGACTGTCAGAAGAGACACCCCCCCCCCTTCACTCAGAAGGAGAAGTGGGGGGGGGCTTTCTTCTTGGCGGCAAAGAAAATTTCTCACAGCATAGGAAGATCATCCTTATCAGCTAGAAGGTACAGACTGTAACAGCTGCTAACAAAGAACAACTAATGTGCATTGTCTAACTTCTATTAGTAGCAAAAAGCGTGGCCTTCACACTATGTGAATACAGCTATGAGAACCAACTCTAAAATCATAAAAATTGCTGACTGCTCAAGCAAACCAGTATACCTATGCTATTAAATACTGCATTAGACTCTGTGCAAATTCACATCTGACCTTTCGGCATTCTTCCAAAACCAAATCCAACACAGGTAGGTTAGACTTGTCCAAAGTCACCCAATCAGCTTCATGGCCAAGTGGGGACTAGAACCCAGATCTCCTGAGTCCCAGTCCAACACTCTAACCACTGCCCCATGCTGGCTGTCATTTTCCCCATTAATGTCTATTGGGTGCTAAGGGATCTCCGGTATTTTGTTCCCATTACATACTAACACGCACAATACAGGCAGGTGTGAAACAACACAGAACAAATTCTTCCTTTACTTCAGGAAAACGAAGTATGAAAGGTCACTGTTTAGCAGAGAGAGGTTGTACATACTTCTTTTGGTACTCTTTTGGGTCAAGGACTGCCTGCACGCATAAGAACCTAAACGCATCCTGAGGTAGGTACCTGAGGCTGTGATCTCTGGCATATCATTATCAAGGACTGGATAGGCCTTTTGGGGGCAGTACTGCAATTGTTGAATTCCCCCCCTACAGAGATCACCCCCCACTTTTTTAGATGGGCTTTTGAAACTTTTCTCTTCTGGAAACCTTTCTGTGATTCTTTTCTAATATTTTTTATGTTGGATGTTATGATGATACGCCTTATTTTTGATATGTGATTGATTTTAGTCATTTTATTGGTGTTACTCTTGTGTTTTTTTTTAAGCCATTTTGGAAAATAAATTTCAATACTGCCTGAGTCTGTGTTAACAGATCCATGACTGCTGCTTTAACAGTGATTTTATTTTCCCATGATTACTGCAATCACTGGCCCAGGAAAGGAAGGGCTTTAGTTTAACTCATCCATTCAACATTCATCCATTTGCTGGTAACGTGATGGAGATGAGAATGGAAGTTGGTACACATTTTCGGGACATAATTTTTCATTTGAGATCCAAATACCAGGTTGACCCCTACACCTGTTTTCACAGGGAGACAGGAAATAGATAAAACACACAGTAGTGCAGCATCTTTCTCCCTTTTAATTTCAAACACCAGCTTGACTCCTCCACTTGCTTCATTGGGACAGTTGGGGGAAAGGAGGATTCAAAATAAGTTCCAAAGTGATATCTGAACAAGCAGAGCGTCTTGAACGGTGTGCTTTAAAGGACACAGTCTGGTGGGAACATCTCCTGGACAAGCCCTGTTTAAATTAGGGATGGTTGAGACACTTACTTCATCAAGTGTTGGGTTTTTAAAAAACCTGATTCGCACCTCCCAGAAATGAAGATGGACCCATGTGCAGTTTGCAATTTGAAATCTGTACGTTTCCAAGCTTGTCATTGTTCCAATGAACAACAACAGGAAAAACCCTGCATCTGTTAACACGTACACATTTGGGAAATGAGCACAGAAAACAGCATACAGATGTGCACAAACATGCTTTAGTCAATGGGTTGTTGTTGTTGTTCAGTCATTCAGTCGTGTCCGACTCTTCGTGACCCCATGGACCATAGCACGCCAGGCCTTCCTGTCCTGCGCTCTCTCCTGGAGCGTGCTCAAGTTCATATTCATTGCATCGGTGATGCTATGCATACAAAAATGCATACATTTGAACAATGTGCAGAAAAATACATACAAATGTCTGTGTGGGGAAAAAGTAAACCTGTGTGGAATCAGGATTGAACATGCCTGGTGGTGGAAAATAGAAATATAGACAGGATCCAATTTGACAGATGTGCCCATCGTTAGTTTAAATGAATGGAAGCTGTGCAACAGCATTCATGCATCCTTTATACCTCTTCTCCACTTTCCTAGAGTCTTTGCCCATACATTATGCCCACTCTCATAACAGTAGCCTGCAATGTATCACATTAATCAACCTTTTTAACAGTTGTGAAACATCTATTCTAAGAGTGGTGTGTGCAAGCCTAACTATTTGGTAAAGACTCCACATTTGCCCTAACGGTTTCACTCCTAACTTCTTCCAGCTGACTAACATTACAGGGAAGTGAGAAACACCAGTGTTTCCTCTTCAGTGTGCAGTCATAAGCTGAAAAATTATGAAGTTTAAGATCCCATCTGAAAAGGAGAGCAATCTGGAACTCACTGTGTGTATTCACAGCTGGCTTCTCATTTCTATCCCTCTTATTGAAACAAGGTTATGTTTCTTTTCTTTCTCTCCCCCCTCCCTGCCTTTTCGTTCCTCAATGAGAAAATGTTTCCTCGTTACCAGACAGCGGATGGCCAAAATGGAGCAGTTAGCTAATACTTTTCTGTCAAAGTAATAAGTGTCCCCGGGATATAATGTATTAACACCTCCACGAAATTGACTCTGGGAATCATAAAGAAACTGTCAAAAGTTTCATCCACTTCGCAAATTTCACTCACATTTCATATTCATTACAGAGATGGAGCACAAAGGGTCTCCGAATCACTTTGCAGGGAGCTATTGGGAGCCAGATTCAATAAGGTGGTGCTCAAACAGCCTTGAAGAAAATAAAATATTATTCATCCACAGAAGTCCTGAAATAGTGGTGGCACTTAGGTGCCTTTGCTGTAACAAATGTCTTTCTTTCTCCTCAACCAGCCACTAACGCAAAAGGCAGAGTCACCTGGAAGTTTCAGAGGACATCCAAGTTTTAGGCAGAACTGGGCGTGATGTTCAGTGTGGGGCCGCTGCCCCAAACAGCAGCCCCATGGCAAATTCTTCCCCCTTAAGTTAGCATTCAAACATGCATTCCCCCCCCCCCCCGGCAGCTTTAGGTAAGGAGAGTCCAAGTAAAGCATTACAATTTGATTCTACTGAATGTATAAAGTTGGCCTTAATCCACTAGGAAAGAGATACTTTGGAAAACAAAGATTTTGCTCTGGAAGCAGAGCCGGCCTTAGATGTGGGCGAGCTGGACGCTTGCCTGGGTACTGACCTGAAGGGGGAACTGAGTTGAGCATAGGGCACCAACATATGCATACTGAGACTAATAAGGAATAAAGTCCCAGAACTCCCAGCATTCCCCAAATGCTGGGAGTTGTAGGACTTCTTTGTGTGTGGTCTAAATATGCATTGGATTATGTCCTTAGTGATGCACTATTTGTTAAATGTGCTGTCTCCAGTGAGTTAGGTTGGGAAAAAAAAGCAGTAAGACTGCAATCCTAGGCTGGGAGTAAGTCCCACCGAACTCAATAGGGCTTACTTCTGAGTAGACATGCATAGGATTGTACTCTCAGTGTCATCAACCTTTTTTTAAAGTTCTACAGGTTGTTTGGCTACTAACTACAAAACTGAACTTAAAATAATTTCTTTTTCCATTTCCAGTTTGATGTCATTCGTTTTAGATAATAATAAAAACAAACCAGCAGATCATGGCTTTACTTTTAGGCAATGTTACTAAGCATTATGAGAATTACAAATACAATAAACACTATAAGCATTGTACTTTAAAAAGAAAGCAAGCTATAGTCAGTTAGTTGCAATATAGCTATCAGCCATTATACACCAAACATTAACACTAACAAAACATACATTAAGCAATGGCACTCCAGAAAGAAGGAAAAGCCCAATGTTGTTTCATATTCATCCCTTTAGCCAAAAGTTGATTGGGGGAGGTGCTGAAAGTTTTTCCCAGGGCCAGCCCCATCCTGACATCCTTTTGGAAACATTTTTATATTATATTTATGTTTATATATATATATATATATATATATAAAATTTATATGCTTCTTATATTAAATGTCCCTACATAGAGATGAATAAATTTCCTTATTTATTTACAGCATGTTTATCCTACTCTAGAAAAGGCTCCCAAGACAGTGTACAAAGATAAGAAATAAGACAGTTCCTGCCCACAGTCCAAAACAATTCAAAAGACATGACACAAAAGGAAAGGGGTCTGGGAGGGAGGAGGAAAAAATTGAATTCCGGCACTAGAGTCTCAGTTGCAGTGGAAGGGCTGCTGCTTCCTCTCCTTCTGATGTCCTCGGCAGCAACAGTTGGTAGCAGGAGGGAGGGGGCCTCTCAGCCGGAGGTGGATCCAGGCACAATGGAGGGGTACCCGACTGCTGCTCCCTCTCATACAGGCAATATCATACGATGATATACGGACAATGCAGGACACCGACTTGAGTTCCTGTTTACATTTGCGGTCTGAAGGGATGGGAGCAAGGGACTGTTTCCTTCTAGGAAGCTATGTCTGATGGTTTTATCTGTTCTCTTCATCAGTTTAGTTGCCTCAATTTCAGACTATAATGGTGTGCCTATCATTCTGATCATTTCTGACCGTTAGATCTCAGAGACTCCTTCCCTTTCTGGAGGCAACTCCAGGGTTGCGAGGAAGGGGGAAATATGTTCCTAAAGCTGACTCGAAGCTCTCCCCACCCCCTTAGCCAGGTTCAGGAGGTGGAGGAAGAGAGAAGGAGACAATACAGACGACTGCTTCCCTCCTCTAATCCTAATTGTGGATTCTGGCTTGCAGTAGAGAAAGCAATCCTTCCTTCCTTCTCAGGGCCTGGAGGTCATGGTTGGTGGGTCGGTTGGTTGGTTCAGAGTAACAAGGAGCAGGGGCAGGCTTGGAATTGGGGAGAGGAGAGGTGGTCTCTCCTCTTGCTTCACCTACAGTTACGACATCAATCGAGGACTGATGGCAGGGATGAGTGCAAGAAAACTGCTCACACTGTGTGCAGCAGCCTTCCCCTGCTGGATGGCAACTCCCAGAATTCTGGCTGGGCCCTTTGGTACTGATGCCTGCCCAGCCCCACTCTGGGGCCTAGACTTATTGGAAGCAGTGGCAAGCATTTGGGAAGCCACCATTTTAAACTGGCCACAATGTGCTGGAGTGATGGTATGCTGAGGCATTGTGTGTCATTACAATGGTGGGTGGTGACGGTGCTGCTGCTGACTACCGCTGGTAAGCCTGCTGGGAAGGGTATGCTAATGTTGGAGGGGGGGGCACCAGAGGGCATTTGGCTGCAGGGTGGAGCTCACATCTGGAGCTGTCTACATCTACAAAAATAAAACCCAGTTCCCAACATGCCATCCTGCTCTACCAACATTCCATCGCACTCTTGCGTGACCAAGAAACAGAATCCAAAAGGGGGTTATGCAGACAGGGGCTGGCTTGGTCCTCAGTGGCTGAGTTCTAAGGGACAAAGAAAAGAATAAGGGCTGCAATCTAGGACAAAGCTGTGAGGGGTCCACCCTCTTTGCACTCCAGTCCCTGGTATCGCCAGGGGCAGGGAGCATGCTTAAACCTGCAAACCAGGGATGTTCTGGATCATGTGCTTTCACACTCTCTCAGATCTGTCAATGGCTGCTTTTCATTTCTCTGGAGAAGAGTCAGTGCTGCACATGGGCTACGTTGCAGTAGGGGCAACGTCTGCCCACCCAGACACTGGGTTGTCCAGCTACCGCGGACAGGGGCATCTGGGAGGAGTGAAGCGATGTCCCTGCTCTTGCCTCTGCACACAGTCCCAGGGCTGTGGCAGAAGGGCCAAGATTTCCAAGGTTTCCTCCCCACACACAAAGGAGGTCTCAGGATCAGGCCCATCCCGAATACCACAATCCCGAATTTCTAGACTGGGGGAGGGCACTGTTTCTTCCTTGCTTCTCAGGATCTGCAGGTTGCAGGGGAACAGGGGTCAAGGGCCAGTGTGGGAAAGCAAATCTCTCGTAGGGTGGTCATACGTCCTCTTTTACAGATGACAGTTCTCTCTTCCCAGAGCTGCCAGAGGATAGTCTTCTGTCCGCAGGGCTGTCCTGCCCAAGTCCAGGTTAAAGGTAAAGAACCTTAAGAACTGTTGCCCATCCACAGCGATCACCTGCACGGCAGAGTGAACAGGCAGGCACACAGGTCACCTGGGCACAGACTTCCCCACGATGCTGAGATGTATTACATTTCTATACAAATCATAGGTATTATTTCTAAATTTGCATCTGTAAATATAAATTAGCGTATGCAAGTTTTATGCAAATCGGTATCCTCTTTGGTATTCTTTGTTGTTGTTGTTGATGCAAGTCCTCTGTTTTGGCAATTCATAAGTGGCCGCTCTGCTCCCAGGCCCTGCCCCTTTCTTTTCCTGTGACAGCGGCTTTGCTGATGGATGGGAGAGTGGGGTGTTGCTTCAGAAGCCAAGGATGATAGGTACGGGTGGGTGGAGAGTGAGATTGGGGAAAGACCTGGGATCTCCATACCTCTCCCTCCCCTGATGGTAGCTTGTACCCATTACTACAGATGCACGAAACACAGGAAAGTGGTTGTTGTTGTGCTACACTTCTTTTTCAGGCATTCATGTTTACCATCCAATTGTGGTGACTGCTCAGCCAGAGAATGACTCACATGCTTTCCCTTGTAAATGATCTAATCCTTTCTTATGGTCACAATTATGCTAACAATGGCATTATGAAACTGCCAGGGAAAGACCCTTAAATCAAATCAAAAAGTTTCTCCCTTCGAGAAAATTGTATCTTGTTGGATAACACAGCCCTGAAAATACATTTAGAGTAGATTGATCCGCTGGGGAAGTCAAATCTATCCACCCCCACCCCCGGTGACTGTGAATTTGGTGGCTATTTAAAAGAAGAAGAAGATTATTTATGGTTTATTTTAGACACCAGATCATTTGATGCTTGTTTCATCAATTTGTCACTGTTTTTATTGTCACCAATTGCCCATAACTGGAGTGCATTTAAAACAACATTGATCTTGATATTATGGTGTCATAATATGACAGTAATAGTTGTAGCCTGCTCAGGAAGCCCAGTTGCTAAGATTGATGGCTTTCACCGTACCAATTATATTCCGTCCATCTAAGTGATAAAGAGAGTGTTGGAGGCATTCAATAGACAAATTAGATATCTTTTCCAATTATTTCTTTTATTTTATAAGGCCACATGTTTGATTAACAACTTTTTACTTCTCTTATTAGCCAAGCAATGTTGGGCATTAGTTCCATGTGTTTTAATTTTACGGATGTAATGAAAGTTATTGAAAACATCCACAGAACTGACAGAGCTGTATTCCTTCTCTTTCAGAGTGTGTGTGATTTCTTTTTATGGGGTGTGGGCATTGGGTTTCATCTCTTCTGCACTGAATATTAGTGCAAGGCTATTTTCCTTGGGCTGTGGGAGGAGTAAGAGAAAAATATGGACACTGTATAAAGAGACTAAGCTTGTTTCCCTTCAGTACTTGCTTCGTTTTTATTTAGAATAAAAGCAAACATAAAACACATCTGGGAAGAAACGATAGTAATGAAATTAATTTGTTACATAGAAGCCCAGACAAATGATCCAAAAGCAATGATAAGAACATAAAAACATGTCTCTTCTTCTTAATAGTCATTAAATGAACATAAAATGCAATTGTAGAATTTATACAAATAAATTAACAGGCTTGCACTAAGGGGGGGAAGTTCCATAGGGGCCACACGCTTCTTTATTTAGAAACTGCTAGTCAAAAGCATGATAAGTACACCTCTCGGCTTGTTCTGAATACAGATATGTGCATGGCTGGTCTTACTTTGGAGAACGATGGCTCCATAGAACCAAAGTGCAACAGCTTAACACTCAGCAGGCAAGCCCACACAAATGGATGCCATGAGATTAAGAAAAGGTGTGGGTTATCCACAGTCGCCAAAAGGACAATTGGGATGCACACACATGTGTTCGTGTAGGAATGCACACTTTTGTGTCCCTAGTGGTATAGTGCAGCCAGGGCTTTCAGGGACGCCGTGCTGGCTCTTTGTTGAGATTAGCAGGGATGCTGATGTCACCTGCCACCCCCCTCATATGTCCCTGTTCCTTCTGAGCTTAGCTGCAATTCTCACAGTAGCTGGGGGGAGCACTATGGATTTTTCCAGCAACAATGTATTGTTCCTTGTCGTAATGCAGATTATTTTGGGGTGGCTTGGTCTTGAATGAGCAATGAAGACCCACTAGTTTTACAAAATACTTGCTCCTGATGGAGATGAAAAGCATTAGAGTCAGTTGATATAGGTCAATGCAGCACCTTGAATTTTTGGACTCTCCTTGGGGGCGTGGCTATGGTTACTTTCATGATGAGCACCTGTCCTTCCAAATTTACTGCTACACGACTGTGTGTCTCTATGTTGAGATGCCAGATGGGATCATTATGCTATGGCTGATGGCCAACTGGTGGCCCATATAAGCCACTTCTGGGCCCCAAAGCAATTTTCTCTGATCCCTGGACCCTGGCTACCCTGCCATAGGAACACAGGAAGCTCCTTTCTACCAGGTCAGACTATTTGTCCATCCAACCCAGAAATTGTCTACTCTGACTGGCAGCGGTTCTCCAGGATCTCAGGCAGAAAAGGGCCTTTCCCATCGCTCATTATGTGGGCAAAAATAATAATACAATTCAAGTATTTCCAATCAAAGATGGTATTGGATTTAGGGATTTAAAAAAATGACATTCCTGGCAATCCTTAATGTTATTGCCTCAATATAATCAACTATCCTAAATACATGTATGTGGAAACCAGTGTCTGTTGATTTCAATGGAATGTCCTAATATGTCAAGATGAAAGCTTTAATTAGTAGATCTTTTTGTCATTTGAGGGGTCAATTTTAATAAATGATGACCAATTTTAATTGGGAGTGCTGAGAGTTCATGGCACACCTGTTCATTCTTTGAGGCTATTTTGGCTCTGGTATGTTACTGTAATAAGGAATTTTAAAAGAGATATTAAAGAAAACCTTCTCTTCAACTCATGAAAGGTAGACGTAGTGTGCTTCCAGGTGAGGCTTTTATCAGGCCATCAGCCTGCCTCATTCATGGAATTTTACAAGGGATCCAGAGAACACTGTCTTTCACTTGTAATTTCCTGTGTTTCCCCACTGCTTTTTTCTTACCGTGGAAATCTGTTCAATAAAAAAAAGACAGAATAGCTGCACAATGCCGTCTCACCGCTAGCACTAGAATCCCTTCATCTGGAAACACTCGTTGTTGATTAAATTCTAAGTTACATTGCACTTCCTTCAAATATCTCAAAAAGGCACCTCTGCAGAGGTTGTAGTAATATGCAAGGGTTTTTAACAATGCAATCCCATCTGTGCCTCCTCAGAAGTAAGCCCCATTGAGCTCCCCAAGCAAGTGTCTATAGAATTGCAGCTTAACAGTGTAAGCCTATATATGTCTACTCAGAAGTAAATAAGTCTGTTTTGCAGTCTAAAATCCCATTGCGCCAGCTAATGCTATGTTGTTGCGCTACAGGTCCCTTATGCTAGCACAACGTGATTTATGCTAGTGCTTGTAGCTTGTGTCACATTGGATACTGCCCTAAATCAGCTAAGAGGCAGATGATTCCTCAAGTACAAAAATATTCAACCTGTAGGTAATCCTCACTAACAATAGCATTTAGGATCAAGGGAACCTTAAACATACGGCAGCATCCAATGCTGTCTATCTGTCAGTGAAACAGACATTGTGGCGGAACAGATTCCCCTTCCCCCTCTCAACCCCGTCCCTGGCAAATCTGCTCTGGAGGGTTGGGTGGACTCTCTGGAGCAGATCTGAGGGATGTGCAGGGGGGTATGTAGGGGGAGGACAGGAAGGGGAAGTCCTGTGGTTTGAGCACAATGCTTGCATGAAGTTGGCAGGAGCCCATGAGTCACAACATCAGTTTGCATCAAATGGAGTTTATTTCCAAGTAATGTGTTGGATGTAAGCACGTTCTGCTTGTCAACGTTTATGAGCAGAGTGCAGCTTCAGCCATGAATTATTTGTGCCAATATGAATACAGGAAGCTGCCTTTGACGGAGTCAGACGATTGGTTCATGTAGTCCAGTGTGTATGCCAGGTCTGGCGGTTCTTCTCCAAGAGCCCAGACAGAGCTTTTTCCCAACACCTGAGCTCATTTACTTGAAGTTCTTTAACCCGGCCTTACCCCAACCTGGCTTGCGCTGTCCATATGTGTTGGACTACAACTCCCATAATTCCCTGACGGTTTGCTGGCTTGAGATGATGGGACTTGCAGTCCAACAAAATATGGAAGGCGCTAGGTTGGGGAAGCCTTCTTTAACTGGGGAGATGCCAGGGTGTGAACCCTTCTGCATGCACAACGTTTATCACTGAGTTATGGGTCCCTCACAGGAAGACAAGCAGTTTGGCTCAGGCTTGTTTACACATGCAGATAAACCATGTGCCAGAGTGCTTTAGATTACACCATTTCAGACTTCGAGAGAGGACTGCATGAGTGAATGGTCCCTTGCATCATAATCTCCCCTGCCTGTGTAAAATCCATAGGCCAGGAAGAGCATTCTAACCTAGCACTGTAGCTTTCGACATTCAAGGAGATCTTTTTTTATTTGGGGAACATTCATTCAGTCTCACCACCACCACCACATGCAATATGAAATGGGACAGTCTGAGGAATGTTGAACGACATGATGTATCTGCATTTGCAGACCAGCCCCCTCAGTCACACTTCCTGTATATTCTGTGGTGCAGTAGTAAATTCTGAGGTGCAGGCCATCAGTATGACACTCTCCATAGCCATGCCCCCAAGGAGAGTCAAAAAATTCAGGCTGCTGGTCCATTAAAGACCAAGCCACCCCAAAATACCTCGCAACAGGGAGCAATATACTGTTGCTGGGAAAATTCATCCCTCCACCCCTACCAGCTACTGTGTGGATTCCCTGCTCAGAGGGAACAGGGAAGTCTGAGGGGTGGTGGTGGCAGATGATGTCAGTGTCCCTGCTAATAATAATAAAAAAGTCCCTGTGCTGTGTCCCTGGCTCCACTACACCACTGTGTATATTCGTGCATATCATCAACATCTGTCATGTATCCCCACACAGGATGTGCATTTATCTGCTCCATACAGGGAAGTCTCCATTCTGAGCATTCATGGTATGTGTGGATACAGGATACCAGGCTTCCTGTATGTGCACATCTCATTAGCATCCAAAGCTTCTGACAAGAGTCCTGCATTGTATAGTTGACCTTATTAGAGAACATCCCTGCCCAATGTAATGCCACTCGGGGTGGCACATATGGCCTCTGTAGACCAATATCCTGTCCCCACCACATGTGTGGCTGCACATCTGAAGCCTTTCTGTGTGGGGGAGCAGGGAAGGGAGTGCACAACCTCTGATGAGATCACTTGCCTGTAATGACCAAGCGGAGATCAGTTATAGCCCTGAGGCAGGAGGTTTCACATTTGGTCCCCCAGTATGTGAAACTATTAGCTATTCTTGCGGCTCTGTAGAGATGTCCAATCCCTCTTTGAAACTTGCTGAAACCTTCCCCTGTTTGTGATGAATGAACTTTTAATGGAGAGGAATAGGTCGGCTTGTTTTAAGTGAAACGTTTATATGGAAGTGGATGATTTAAACAACTTGAGCTCCATTAAACAAAAAGGGAAGCTCGATCTTAAACTCTCATTTGTTTCGGAGAGTGTCTGGCCTGGGATAAACATGACATTAAGTAGCCATCTGAGCATTGCTAAAACATACATTTGCCTTCATAATAAAATGTTTTTAAGAGATAGTAATGGTTACCTTGAGAGTGGTTCATATTAGAAGCATTTAAAAAAAAAACCTAGTCCTGAGTTCCTTCAATAATTGTCCATCAACTGGCAGTAGCAGTGGCATACCACAAAATAGGAAGCGCCACTGATCCAATTCTATAGCAGGAACCTCTAAATCTCATTTAAAGGCAATGGCATTGAAGGTTTAAATGTGGAGATCCTACATCTTCTTTTCTGCTTCCCTTTTGCCTTGGACCTGCTGTGTCTGCAAAAGAGCATGGGTAAGGAAGGGGAGATATTAAAAGTATTTTGATGTCATCTGCATTTCCTTACCAATTGGTTGGTGCGTTCTGATTTGCATCCCGCGTGGCTAGTGACATCTCTCTCCCACATTCGGAAAGCGAATCATGTAAGCAAAAACACAGTTTCAAGGGCAATCCAATGCACATAGCATTCCTCCACCATCCTATTCATTTCAATGGAGAAAGCAAATCCGTATGTGCATGTCACCAAGGGCCGATCTACATTGCGCCCGCCATCGCAATGAATTCGGTGTCTTGTCAGGTTAAACGCTCTCTCATTAAAACATTATTATTCACACTCACCCATTTTCCCCATTGCAGTGCTTCATCGAATGCATGAGCTCAGTTCACACGCAAGTGCTGTGCTGTTTTCCTGCTGTTTTCCTGTGCGCACTTGTCTGATCTCGGATGCTAAGCAGGGTCGGCCCCGGTCAGTAGTTGGATGGGCAACCGCCTGGGAGTCAGACTTCCTGCATTGAGCAGGGGGTTGTTCTATCCCTTCAAATGAGACTAGGTTTTACCCCTTCCTATCCCCGGCTCCAGATATTTTTTTTTAAATTAAGATGTTATCCTTGCAGAATTGGGGCTTCTCCGTGATGGTTTTTTTTCCTAATTCAGGCATGATCTTCGAAGATTCGAAGTTGTGAAGCTTTAATTAAAAAAACCATCTGGAGCGGGGGATAGGAGAGGGTAAAACTTAATCTCATTTGAAGGGATAGAACAACCCCCTGCTCAGTGCAGGAAGCCTGATTCCCAGGCGGTCGTCCATCCAACTACTGATTGGGGCAGACCCCGCTTAGCTTCCAAGATGAGACAAGCGCGCGCACATCCAGCCCTTTGCTTGTTGCTGAGGAAATGGGGGCTGCTGAGGAAGCTATGCCATCAGTAGCTGGAAGAAGACATGGGGCTGTCGAGAGCTGTGATTGGACAGGAGGGAAATACAAACACCGCCATAATATGGACAGGCGTGGGAGGGGACTATGACTGGATACGTTAGCGAAGGCGGAAAATCAGAGCACATTAAGAGGAAATACCAGGATATTAGGGTATTGAAAGTGGGAGCACGGAAGTGGGAAATTCCGTTTCCAATTCGAGGTGGGTACTGCGTAGTGTGAAAGGCGGGCGGTGAAACCTCATTGGAAGCGAAAAAAGGTGGTAAGTGTAGATCCAGCCCAAGTGAATCTGCTTCTGGAAGTGAACAAGGCAGGCTGCATGTTCACCAGCATATTGAAGAGCACAAGGGCCTCTCATAGGTTCAATAAATCGTCATCGTCGTCATCATCGTCATCATCATGGCATTGTACAAAAGATAAAAATAACACAAAATTTAATAAGACAAACACAACTCAGAGGTATGCATGCATCAGACCCATAGGCATACCACAGACTGGGTTCACACAACATGATAACCCATTCTAGGGTTGAGTGTGGGCTGTCTTTGAACTGTGGGTTGCTGTGGGTTATCATCTTGTCTGAACCCAGCCGCAATAACAAACCACGAACAACCCACAGTTCACAATCCCACAACAACAAACCGTGGGTTCTCTTCATGGGTTGTTTGTGGTTAAGAAACCATGGTTTGTTATCACAGCTGGGTTCAGACAACAAGATAACCCATGTTTCAACAACAACCCACAGTTCAACGACAACCCACACTCAACCCATACAGAACCCTATCATGTTATCTGAACCTAGCCATAGTTTTATACCAGTTTCCTGCTTTCCATCCCCTCAACCTCTGAATTTCTAAGCAAACTCCCTTAAGTTTTTCCATTGCTATGCTGGTGAACACATCCCCCGCCCCAACTGGGGCATCACCAGCATGATATGTAATCACACAATCCACTCTCATTGCATAAGTGATTAATGTTGGCCAACCTACCCCAACCTGATGCCCTCCAGACATGTTGAACTACAAATCTCATCATCCCCAACCAGCATGTCCATTAGCCGTGCTGGCTGGGTTGATGGCAGTTGTGTTCCAACACATCTGGAGGGCACCAGGTTGGAGAAGGCTGGTGCAGGCGCTACTCAGGGAGGTGGGTCTCTCCTCCTTTGGCCTTTAAGAAGAAATGTAAAACCCATTTCTTCAGACTGGCTTCCACAAGTCAAGCAGATAGATTGTTCTCACCGCATCTGTTGTGCTGATTGTTTTTCAAGATTAGTTTTAAGATAGCAGAACTAACACATTTCAGGCATGTTTGGTGTAGACGTGAGAGAGGGCCTTCTCGGTGGTTGCTCCCAGGCTCTGGAACTCCCTGCCGAGGGAGGCTAGACTGGCTCCCTCTCTGCTGTCCTTCTGCTGGCAGGCACATATGTTTTTATCCAGGCAGACCCTTGGCATGTAAGCTGGTCTGCTGTTGAAAGGGGCTCTAACTGGTTGGCTGTTGTTATCGCTTTTTATGTTACTGCTTTTTATTGTGTTTTAATTGTGTTTTTATGTTTTAATTGTATTTCTGATTTTATTTGAATAGTACCATTGCTAGCCACCTTGAGTGCCATTTTTGGCAGAAAGGCAGGATATAAATTTAGTAAATAAATAAAATAAAAATCCTATAGATAGACAGATACCTTTAATGACCTCTCTCTCTCTCTCTCTCTCTCTCTCTCTCACACACACACACACACACACACACACAGAGTGTTTCTGCATTAGAGGTTAGAGGATATATATGGATCATGGTGTACTGGTTGCACAACCAGCCTACAGAATATATGCTGAGCCATTACTGACTTGTGCATGTGGGGGCCCTTCAGCTTCTATGGCTGCCAGATGGGTGAGTTTGCTCGTGGGGCTGTGATGTGGGCCTCTGCTGGGTGTCAGGAGCAGCTCCGGTGCAGGGTCGAACCACCAGCGAGAACATTCCGCCACAGAGCATTTTACCCCGCCACAGCAGCACCAAGTAAGCTGCAGAAATTGATGCAGCATAAAACCTTGGTGTCCAAGCTAGCGTCTCTTATTCTAAACAGTTTCACCCTTTTGAACTTGAGCAACAGCGGAAGACAAGCAACACCCTTGGCTCTGCCCGACAACTTGTGCCCCTGTGCAGGGCTGAAACACACAAGGAGGCACAGAATTCTTTACCCTTCTCCTCCCCGGTGGGATTAGCAATGGAGAGAAAAGTTCTGCCAAAGCCTCCCTTGCTGCTCAAATTGAGGAGGAAGGGCTTAAAGAGAGTGCTCAGTTTGCCCACGACCTAGCTTGTAGAGGAGAAAGAAGTAGAGATGGCTTGACCCTTGGCATCCAGAGGGACCTTGATGGAAGGGCCCAGGTTCAGCCCCTGGCATCTCCCATGAAAAGGATCAGATAGCAAGAGGACAGAGAGGACCCCTCTTTGCCTGAGACCCTGGAGCACTACTGCCAGCCAGAGTAGGCAACACTGGGCTATAAGGCAGTTTTCAATGTTTCCAGAAGTGATGGTGGTGACCAAGAGAACCTCCAAGCAGCTGGCAGCTACTCATCTCTAGCTTAGGCTATCAATGGCTACTGGTCTTGATGGCTATATGCTACCTCCAGTACCAGAGGCAGTGTGCCAAGCAGGGTCAGCCCTGGTTAGTCCTTGGATGGGAGACCGCCTGGGAATCAGGCTTCCTGCACTGAGCAGGGGGTTGGACTCGATGGTCTTGTAGGCCCCTTCCAACCCTATGATTCTATAACTTCAATGACCAGTTGCTGGGGAGAGTGGGCGGGAGGGTGCTGTTACAATCATGCCTTGCATGTGAGTTTCCCACAGGCAGCTGGTTGGCCACTGTGTGAACAGAATGCTGGACTAGATGGACCCTTGGTCTGATCCAGCAGGGCTCTTCTTAGGCTCTTAGAGCAGAACAAACTTGGCCCTTCAGAGGATGGTGATGATGGGGAAGTTGCTATGATCATAATAGCATTTAAATACATCTGCAAACATAAATGTGTGCTGAGATGTTTTCAAAGTTCTGCCCTCTAGGAGAGTCTGTCTGGTTCAGTTTGAACAGCCTCCTGCAACCTGGTGCCCCCACTGATGCATCAGACAAAATTCCCATCATCCCCAGCCAGTGTGACCATACTGGCTGCGGATGGTGGAACTTTTAGGCCAACGCCTCTGGAGGTCACCAGGTTGGGGAAGGCTGAGTTACAATATCTCACTCACTGGCATCAATGGGGGATTTTTTAAAAAATCGCTAATTGCTGGGAGAGGGCGTTTTTCTCAGGGATTGCAGCTGGGGAGGGAAAGGTAAAATTTCCCCTCCCTGTGTGCTGCAGTCCCAATAAAAATCTACCCCTCCCACTGCACCCCTGTTCTTACTAGTAAATAAACAAATCTCCCTGACATGATTGGTAGCCATGTGTAATGTCACAGGTCATTTCCAGCCGTTCACTTTGCAGCCTTTCTGGAACATGTAATTTCCATAGCCAAATGGCACTTTGTGTAGAGGAACATTTTACTTTGATCCATTTGAATATGCCACCTCCGATTCTTTTCTTGTCGAGATGCAGAGGATGTTAGCTTGACACTGTTTTCTTGAGGCCATCGATTAATTCTCATGGCTGGCCCAAGACATTTTGGCACCCAAATGACACCCTCTCCCATGAAGCAATAGGGGGTGCAATCTACTGGGAAGGTCTCCTGCACATGTTCCACTGAAACTGGTGGGACTGTGCAAGAGCGCTATGCCACAAGTAGGGATGGCGGAGAAATCTGCAAAGGATTCAAATCAGTTTGGATTTCGATGAATCCAGCCTGTGGATTCTGCCGCGGACTGGCTTTTTCTGAGTTGTGTGGATTCTGCGGATTTGCAGACTTTTTTTAATTGGGGGGGATTTGCGCAAGTCCATTCATTTGAAAATGTGCAAGTGTGGAAGTGTGCACTAGCGCAAGTGCACGCTTGCGCTAATGCGCATTTGCAAATGAACAAAATTTTCAACAAAATATTCCATTCCGTCAATGAGCAGACAACAGAATGAAAGGCGCCTGACCATCCATGAAACACAGATGGAACAAATCTAACAAAATCTGTACATCCCTAGCCGCAAGACAGGCAATGTGGCTGCAGGGCTTAGATTCTAGCTACTGCAACCACATTGCCTGTCTTCTTGTTAGAGCGTAGTACAGGTGTAGGGAGCCTCTTTCACCCCAATTCATTTCGGAGAAGCCGTTGGGGGGCACATTCTGGTGCTGGGTGGGGGTGGGAGGTAAATGGGGCAGGGCCAAAGGCAAATAGGTGCAGCCCAAACACCCAAAATATCAGCATACTGTAGCTTAAAGCTCTTATCGCCAGTAATTACACCATAGGAGGGGCATTTCAACCTTTTAGAATGGGGAGGGGGGAAATGTGCAGAAGCTGGAAAGCCTGGTGGTCAGGACAAAGGAGGTGTGGCCAGGAAAAAGGGGGCATCACTGTCTCGGGAATCCAGAAGGGTCAGATTTGACCCACGGGCCTGAGGTTCTACCCCCCTGCTCTAGGCTTTTGCCTCATCCCTAACTCTTGCTTCTTCTGGATGGCAAACAATCCTGGTCTTTCCAGCTTACCCTCACGGAAGAGGGATCAAATCCATGATGCTTTTGACATGGTTGTGCTTGTATTGTTACGCATGGCTTGCTTTTAATTTTGTTGCCATTTACCTATTGGCCTGCTTTTTGGAGGGAGGCCGCTGGGCTGCTGGATGCAACGAGCTGCAGTGAAGAACTCACAGGAGAGAGAGGGAACGCGGAGCAAGCCGAGGGCTGTGCTGTGAATGGAGCTCATGTCTGGGTGAGATTTATGGCATGGGAGAGAAGCCGCCTTGCCTCCTGTGATGAATTAAAGGGAGAAAGGAAACGTCCACAACGGGTCTGTAGAAGGAATTTCCCTCTTGTCTGCCCAGAAGGGGGACTCGAGGGAAGGGGAGTTTCGTTCCAGGCAGGCTTCTCCAGCTGCAGATCATCATCATCAACCCTTCTGAAGTTGGGGGCCCACAGTCTGCCTTTGGTCCCTATGAAGAAAATCTGGCTAGGGGGAAGGGAAGGGGAAGGGAGAGCGGCGGTGCGGGGCCCAGCATGGCTTCTCTTGGCACCCATCCTGATTATGATCTTCAGCAGAGACAAAGAAAACAACACGCTTTTTACACTTGGGAGATTTCAGGCCAGAAGTTTGGGTATGCACACGTGTGTGTGCAGTGCCAGCTCCAGGTTTCTGAGGACTCCTGGAGAGGGCAAGACACCCTCCATGGGCCCCCTTTCTCAGTGAGTCTACCTTCTGTCACCAGCCGCTCTTGCTCCTCCTCCTCCTCTTTCTCGTCACTGCTACCACTTGCTTGACAAGCAGAGAGCCAGGGCGCAAGCAGGCCGTGGCATCTGCTGCTATTCTTTCTCGCCACCACCGTTGTCTGGGCCAGAGCGAGAGGCAGGTGAGCAAGCAGGTTGCAATGGTGAAGAGGAGAAGCAAGTCCAGGGGGCTCTTCTCAGGGAGGGTGTGCGCCCTCAGCAGGTGCCTGACCATGCCTACTCTTGATGCCGGTCCTGCATGTGTTTTTTACCCCCAGGATTGACACGCTGTGGCTCAGGAGCCACACGGCATAGCTACAGAGCATGTCCAGCATGGACTCCCAGGCAAGTAAGGGAGACAATGAAGAAGAAACACCAAGATCAGCAGTGGCATGATATGAGGGTGCAAAATAGACCTGTCCTCACTTTTGCCCCATTTTTAATCCGAGTCCCATGTTGAGATTTAGGGCGCATCTGCTGGCCGCTTTTTCAAACCCTCCAATGTTTCACACATTAAAACGGGGAGGGACACACCGAAGATCATTGTCGAAACCCTCCCCACTGCCAATTACATGTTGCTGAAGGTTTGTTGCACCTTGATGAATTCACTCTGCAAGAGCTCATCCTCTACCAAGTTAAACATGAAGAGAAATTAGGAAGCAGCCCTGATACCATGTAAGACCGCTGGTCCATTCAGCTCAGTACAGTCTATATCAGCCTTTCCCAATCTGGTGCCCTCCAGATGTGTTCGATTACGTCTGGCTGGGGGTGGGAGTTGTTGTCTGGCCTTCTCCAGATGGAGAAAGCCCCTCCAGATGCCCTTGGATGACAACTCCCACCATTCCTGACCTTTGGCTATAGTGGCTGGGGCTGATGGGAACTGAAATAAAAAACAGCTGGAGGTGCAACAGGTTGGGAAGGCTGGCATACACTGACTGGCAGTGGCTCTCCAGGGTTTCAGAAAAGCCTTTTCCCCCAACCTCCCTAGAGATGCTAGCAGCTGAACCTGGGATGTTCCGCATATCAAGTATGTGTTCCACCCCTGAGCTCTGGGTCCATTTCCCACTCAGTGAAGGGTTGGTCCTTTGGTCTAAAGGTATGGTCTAAAAACATGAGTGTCCTGAAGCTAAAGTATGTTATTAGCCATTCAGAAGCTATGTGAAATGGCAGATGGCTTGCTGCGTTGTGCCTTCGCGTTCATATGTGTGCATTTATATGCATGTGCCCCACCAGAGACGGGAGGTATCCACCGGCCCAGTCAGAGACATACAGCGCGGTCCGTTGCATGACGACATGGAAGTAAGTCCTATTGAATTCAGTGGGACTTGCTTCTGTGCAGATGTGTATAAGACTGTGTGTTTAGAGACCCTGAGGAGTGAGCTGGACCCTGAAGTATGACAACACTGGCAACTCACACTAACAAAATGTCGACATCCCTGCAAAGCAAAAAGAGGGGCTGTGAGTGAACAGGGACAGGTGCCAGAAAACAGTAGGGATGCTGGAGAAATTTGAGACGGACTAAAATGAACTTAAGCTTTCTAAGAATCTGTCCTGTGGAACTCACTGCGGAGTGAACCCGTCAGGCCACACAGAGTCTGTGGACTTTTGGATGATTTTTTTAGGGATGGCGGAGAATTTCTCCACAAATCTCCGGGAGGCTGAATGCCAACGCATTCGGCCCCCCGAAATTGGTGGAGAAACGGAGAAACGGCCCATGGGCGCCGCCATTTGCGTTCCTTATTTGGGCACGTGTAGTCTACGTAAACATTTACGTAGACTACAGCGAAAATAAGGGCAACACAAATAGCGTTGCCCTTATTTTCGCCGTAGTCTACGTAAATGTTTACGTAGACGAGACGTGCCCAAATAAGGAACGCAAATGGCAGCACCCATGGGTGCCGCCATTTGCGTATGCGCTTTTTTCCCCCCAAAGTCAGCCGTGATAGGCTACGTAAGGATTTACATAGCCTATCACGCGGCTGACTGCAGGGACGCAAACGGCGGCGGCTACGGCCGCTACCATTTGCGTCCTGGCCGGCCAGGAGGATTTGCGGCCGGAGGGACGGGGCGCCTCCACCCCAGCCAGAATTTTGGCCGGAGGGACGGGGCACCTCCCCCCCAGACAGAATTTCAACCGGAGGGACGGGGCGACTCCCCCCCGGCCGGAATTTTGGCGGGGAGGAACGGAGCGCCTCCCCCCCACCGCGAAGCAAGCTGTGGGACCAAGTAAGTGACTTGTAAGTAAAATCGTCCATCCCTAGATTTTTTACTCTCCTGAAATTTACGCATGATTATTCGTAGGAAAATTTCTTTTCTGCTGAGGAAAAGTTGAATGGAATGGGGGATAATATGCTATAGTTACATACATTTAAATTATGCAAATTCTTACAAAACCTCTTACGTAATTATTTGCATATTTTTCCTCATGGTGAAAAAAAAATTCACATCCATTAGTGAGTGGATGACAGAAGAAAAGGCAGCTGACAATCCACGAAACACAGGCAGAGCAGATTTTACACAGTCCGTACATCCCTAGAAAACAGCGACCATTCTCAGTAAATAGAGATGACATATATGCTATCTCTGAAGCAATGGTACCATCAGGGTAGGACTTCGGGGCAGATGTCCAGGGCCCAACTCAGAAGAATGAACAGGAGGGCCCCCAAACACAGCTGGGCTGGCTAACCACAATTTGGAATAAGTGAAGTAATACATATTTTACCATCCAAAGAGATGCCCCCTCCATGAACCCCACATAAGACCATTAAGTCCGGAGTCTAGAATGATCTAACTGCACCACTGCTCTGAAGATAAACAGGAGATGTCCAATACTATTAGACAAGGCCAAATTTTTATTGAGGAGCAAGAGAAAACTCTGGCTTATCAACTCTCCTAAAAATCTCACCACATGGGCCCAACTAAAGCCTAATAAGGGTAAGGGAGGTATGTGAAAATAACTTCTCATCCCCTTTGGGGGATGAATCCATTTTGGCTGTGGTCCCAGTTCCATCTCTTCACGGCTCCACTCTTAAGGAAAGAAGAAAGGCTCTGTCTTGCCTTGGCCCTCCCGAGGAACACAAGGCAAGCCAGTGTCAAGCCTCCTTCTCTTCTGACCCATCTCAAACTGTGGGCTTGTGCCAAAGGACACTTCCTTCATAGCTCTGAGATGCCTCAGGGTGCTCTGCGGCCTTCCCCTTCCCTCCTTCCAGCCTGCAATGTCCCTGCCAAAGCTGGATCCAACCAACTGGTATTGCAGTTCATAGCCAGTGGTGCAGCTCAAGTTGGACCTTGGCTTGGGGCTAAAGTCCAGGGCCCTGGAACCGGGATGGGGGGACCAGAGAGCCTCAGGTGACGAGGGCATCAGAAGCAAACTTCATTTTATTCCTGTAGTCTTGATGGAGCTAAGATTTAAGTGAGCTAAAAATGTGAAACTGCACATGCTAAAAGTAATAAAAAAAAAAAAACAGGGTTGCAAAAACGTTTTGTTATTGTTGTTCTAAAATATCAGGAATGTAGAAGCAGTTGTAAAGCATGAAATGGTGGTTGCAGGGGAGGGGTGATGAAGAGGAATATAAGTTGTGTGCTTCACAATTGAAGGAATACACATGGCCATCTAAAATGCCCCCCCCATAAAACCATTAAGTCCAGGATCTAAAATTACCTACCTGCACCACTGATTATAACCCTCCCCGCCACACACACACACACCACTTTCTGAAGAAAATGTGGCACTGTGTGCCACAGACTGACCCCACAAGTCAAGCAAAAGGTTGCTCTACTGGCACCCAGGCCCATAGCTGGCTTAAACGTTCTGAGAGGGGTGTGCCCCAAAATGGGGGGGGGGCAGTTCATCTGGTTTGCAGGCCTTTTAAAAGACAAAATTGTAAACTGCTTTGTTAAATTATTTGTTTGTAAAAAAAATTTAGGGGGGAGAAAATATTTAAGGGGGCTGCCCCTCCCAGCCGCCTGACTACTGGCCCATTGGCAGCCTCCATCCCCATTGTATTAACCCACCCATCCTAAGGTGCCCCTTCACCATATTGGCATCAGTGGTGTGGTGGTGAATTTTTGACATGCAGGCGCTCATCAGGACAGTCCCCACAGCCCTGCCCCCAAGGAAACCCAAACATTGCAGGCAGTTGTGTATCGACGAACTAGTTCTAGCAGTTTTCATCTCCACCCGGAGCAGGTTTTTCGCATTGCTCGTGGGTCTTAATTGCCCATTTAAGACCAGGACACCTCCAAATGCTCTGCTGCATTACAACGAGAAGCCAGATATAGTTGTTGCTGAGAAAATGCATCCCCCTCCCCGCCAGCTACAGTGGGGATTGCAGCTCAGCTCAGAGGGAACAAGGAAGCTGGGGTGGGGTGGCCAATGACAGCAGCATCCCTGCTAACCAAAGACACTGCCAGTGCCGTGTGCCTGCGAACCCTGGTTCCGCTACAGCACTGCATCGTCATACATCTCATCCTAAAATGAGGAGCAGTAGGATAATAGGCAATGTAAGCTTTTGAACCACAGAAGAACATAATGAAGGACACAACCATTTTTCTCTTTAACGCATGGTTGGTGCCGCACACCTGTTGTCGCCATTAGGTTGCATCAAAAAAACCCAAGATTTTCTTTTCCAGTGAAGGCTTTCCACCGTTCGTGTGTGTGTGTGGTTCTCACCAATGTGCCCTTAACAGATGTCAGTGTCCCTAAGCACATCACACCTAACAGGTTTTCCCATTCTTGTTCTGTTCTTCTCCAACTCATACCAAGCATTATTACCAGGCAGGACCTGTCTGAGTTCCTCACACACTCAGTAAGGTTTGCAGCTGGTGGCCTCTATTCCTAGTTCCATTTGTCTGACTAACCATTAACAAGCTCTCACGCCCAGCAAATACAGTATTAAGTCAGCCACTAACACCATGCAAATATACTATTCTTTATCAGTACCGTTTGAAGTACTGATAGGGAGAAATGCAGCCATTCAGGCGGCTGGCTGCTGAAAACACTCTGTTTTGTGAGCCACAACTTACTGCTCAATGCAGGCAGAAGACCAATATATATATATATTTCCTAGAGTGACGGTGCCGTAAAAACTGAGCATTACAGTTAAAGTAGTGCAACTGAGGTATCCGCATCACACTCACCTTCCACATTGCAGAGGCACACTGATTCATTAGTCAGCGGATCTTTCCACTCTGTTCCATGAAGTGACAGGAAATCTGATATGTACTTCCTGCTTCTGGGCACCTTCCCTGATGTTGCTGTGTGGAGGAGGGGAGGGTGGGTTTTTGTTTTTAATGGGGAATGCAAGAAAATGCAAGTGCTACTACTTAGAGCAGCCTTCCCCAACCTAGTGCCCTCCAGATGTTTTGGACTTGAACACCCATCAGCCCTAGTCAGCATGGCCAATAGTCAGGAATCCTGGGAGTTGTAGTCCAAAACATCTGGAGAGCACCAGGTTGGGGAAGACCAGCTTAGACAAATGAAGCATTAATGCTTTCACAGTGGCAAACCCATCTCCATGTAAACAAGTTCTTATAGGAAGTTATACTGGAGCGTCACTTTCTCCTAACAAGTACCAGCCACAGAAACTGGTGTGAGTAGACCCAATAGTGAAGACCAACCAGAATCTAAGTACCTCAAGCTGTTTGAGAAAATCCACTTTTTAATCAAATGTGTATGGGTGATAGTGACTCCCACTTAGGGTCCTATTTTACAGAGGACAGTCCTCTATCTGAAGGGCTGTCAGAGGACTGTGATTCAGAGGCACCTCCTGTTTGAAAGACCGGCCTGTCCAAGTTAGGATTAAAGTCAAAGAACCCTCTGGAGGGAAAGCAGGGAGGGACTTCGAAGTTGCCCATTCACAATGAACACCTCTCCACAGACTGAGTAAGGCACACAAGTCACCTGGTCATGGTCTTCCCCACTAGGGTGAGATATATTGTATTTCTATTTAAATGATAGTAATTCTTTCCAAATTTGCATCTATGCAAATTTTACGCACATCAGTTTTGTGTACCACAGCGTACTGCTGCCTGCATGCCAGAGATCAATCCATACATGCATTTTCCAGCGTGATGGTGCAGTATAAACCTGTATCCTTTTTTGCCATCTTTTTGTGATGGTGCATTTCCTTCTTCTTTGGCAATGCGCAAGGGACCACCCTGCTTCCCCCCACCAATGAGAGGAGCGGAGGCCCTAGCAGGCTTCGGAATCTCCAGCAAGAGCGTCAGCCGTAGCTGTATCAGTGGAGGCTGGTGGCTCCTATTTCAGTGGGGCGGTGAATCCACTCTGGGTTTCAGTCAGAACCAGTCAGAATTCTAAAGGGGCTACCCAAAGTGCTGAACTCTATCCCCCAAATGGGCTCAGCACCTTGGATAGCAGATTCCCCACCTCAGTGAAATAGGAGCCATCAGCCTCCACTGGGCTCAATAGTAGAGCACATGCTTTGCATAGAGACAGTCTCAGGTTGAATCCCCAGTTTAAAAGAACAGGTAGCAACAGCTGATGTGAAAGGATCTCTGCCCATGACCCTGGAGTGTTGCTGCCAGCCAGCGTAGACAATACCAGGCTAGATGGGCAAACAGTCTGACCTGGTATAAGGCAGCTTCTGCTAAGGAGTTCAGATGAAGTGTTGCTGTCTCTCTGAGGATAGCCATAGTGCAGCCTTATCCACCCTGGTACCCTCCAGATGTTTTGGATTATTATTATTAATAATAATTATTATTAATAATAATTATTAATAATAATAATAATAATAATAATAATAATAATAAAGTGTATGCAACACTTCCCACCACGAAAAGCAGTCCCAAAATGACTAACACACACAATACAGAAATCCATAATGAATATAACAGAAGAACCCAAAATCAATATAAACTATAATCAGCCCAATAATACAAATAAAAATAAACATCATAAAAACATAATCTAAAAACAATACAATAGGAAAAATATTCATCTACACAAATTCTCCCCCTGCACAGCATAGAAGGAACACCACAAAAGCATCCCAGAATGACTGGGCCATCGCTAATGCTCAAATGCCTGGGAAAATAAGTACATCTCTGCCTGACCATGAAAAGATGGCAGTGTCAATGCCAGGCAAGCCAAAATCCTGACCACTGGCCATGTTGGTTGTGGCTTATGGGAACTGTAGTCCAAAACATCTGAAGGGCACCACATTGGGGAAGGTTACCATAGCAGAACAATCCCTTCCTCCTTTGCTTGCCATTTACCTGCAGAAGGGGACAAAGAATATCCCCAGTGGAGATGAATGTACTGATGATACAGATTAATTGTGAGTCCTCTTTTTATGATGATGATTATTAAGGAATTTGTGAATTTGGAAACAGCTCCTAACCACAAGAAAAGAAAAGGAAGTGGAGAGGAAAGCATCAAGTGCATCCTTGTCACTGGTGAACAGTCTTTGTCATCATAAACAGCTGGCCTATGGACAAAAGGCAAACATCATGTGTGTACCATCCTTCCCATCTGCTGCATTTCCAGCCATTTGTCTCATTTGGGCCTGAACATGTCGGAAGAGTCCCTCCCACCTCCTCGAAAAGTCCTTGAGCTGAGAAGTGCACACTTGCCTGTCTCCATCACATCTCCCTGTGGCTTTCCCAGATCGCTTGCGGCTGCGACATTGAAGGCACCTTCGCTGAAGAGCCCCCTCAGGAATGCCGGCTGGTTCCTTCTCTCCTCACCCTACACACCCTTGGTGTAAGAAAAGAAGTGTTGATGACAGCCTGCTGAGTGACTCGTTTGCAAGAGATGAAGCGATAGCAAATCCCAGCCTCTGATGCATGCTTCCTTTCATTGTAAGTGCCTCATTTATAAGGAAAGAACAAACAGAGAAGAAGGGTCAGAGGAACTGGCTGGTTCTGGAGGCCATGAGACTCGCCTACCAGACATAACACGTGTGCAAACATTACTTGGCAGTCACCCACCTTAACCCTCCCCCCACACACAATAAAAATACCAGTATTTGGCTCTTTTCATGGACCCATATCCAACAGGGACCTCATCCAACCACCCATATAACCCAAACTCTGAGGGCTTTTTACCTAGTTCTATTGACACATCATTTGGTTTCCCCAGGGCAGGGGTGCCAAATGAGGTCCTCTGGGGCCCCCCAGAAGGTCATGTCCCTTTCCCCAGCCTCCAACCCTTTCCCATGATCACCAGTCATTTGGTGGTTTCCCAGTGTTCGCATATTGTTTTCCCCATTCTAAATGGTTGAAATGTCTCTCCTAAGGACTTAGTTACTGGCAGTAGGATGTTTAAGCTAAAATATGCTGGCATTTTTCTTTCTGGCCCTACCCTTTTTGCCTTTGGCTCCTCCCACCACTGAAATGTGGCCCCCAAGAGCTTCTCTAAAATGGAATTCAGCCCTCCAGTTGAAAGAGGTTCTGCACCCCTGCCCTAGGGACCTAGACTAGATTTGAGATCAACCAGGGTGTTTTCAGATCATGAACAAAGTAGAACTTGCTGAAGCCAATGCAGAGAAAGAGATTCGAACTTTTGATTGGGAATCAAAAGTGGGGCAAAAGTTTATCCAGAATGATGGTTGTGCTGGGATGACCACTTTTAAAAAGACGTTGTGATTTCTTAGATGGGTTGCAGAAGTAGAAGCTCCACAGCACTGGGGGGTGGGATGGAGGGGGTGGGGGGAGTTCTGTGCCTGAAGCAAACTAGTGACAGTCAGTCGCAAGTATTTTGAGGTCAAACTGGACAGTTCCTAACAGAGGGATATTCATTAGATTTCAACATCTGCGAGATACTTCATTTCAGAACTCAGCCACAGTCACATTTTCAAACCCTTTCATAAAATCACAGTTGAGGTTTTATTCATTCCCATTTCAAAAGTACCCTTAAGATTTGATTTTCCCTACAGAAATTGTGGGCAGTTGGGAGAAGCAGGGTGACCCCTGGGGCCTCTTTCAGCATGGGGACCACGACTATTTAGTTACATCCCTCAATCTATAAGGGAGAGAAGGAACTATTTGGTGGCGTGATCTAGCAAGGAGGTAGCATCTGCTCACATTTTTCCTCTATCTCTTACAGATCCTACACTGAGAAAGGGGGATAGTAAGGATCTGAGGATCATATGTTACATCAAGCCTAGGTATGGTTGGGCACCTGTCAAGGTCCCACATCCCAGCAACAGCCCGCTGACAAGAGCTCCCTGAACTTGCTCCTCCTCTTCACTATTGCAGCCTGCTTGCTCACCTGCCTCTTGCTCTGGCCCAGTCCTCAACGGTGAGGACTGACAGATGCCACAGCCTACTTGCTCACTGGCTTTCTGCCCACTAAACAAGCAAATGGTAGCAATGATGAGAAAGAGGGTGAAGAGCAATCATAGAGTCATAGAATAGTAGGGTGGGAAAGGGCTTACAAGGCCATCGAGCCCAACCCCCTACTCAATGCAGGAATCCAAGTCAGAGCATCTCTGACAGATGGCTGTCCAGCCTCATCTTGAATGCCTCCAGTGTGCAAGAGCCCACCACCTCCCTAGGTAATGGGTTCCATTGTCGTACTGCTCTAACAGTCAGGAAGTTTTTCCTGATGTTCAGCTGGAATCTGGCTTCCTGTAACTTGAGCCCGTTATTCCGTGTCCTGCACTCTGGGATGATCGAGAAGAGATCCTGGCCTTCCTCTTTGTGACAACCTTTCAAGTCCTTGAAGAGCGCTATAATATCTCCCCTCAGTCTTCTCTTCTCAAGGCTAAACATGCCCAGTTCTTTCCATCTCTCTTCATAGGGCTTTGTTTCCAGTCCCCTGATCATCGTTGTTGCCCTCCTCTGAACCCTCTCCAGCTTGTCTGTATCCTTCTTAAAGTGTGGTGCTCAGAGTCAGAACTGGACACAGTAGTCAATATGAGGCCTAACCAGTGCTGAGTAGAGGGGAACTAGTACTTCACGTGATTTGGAAGCTATACTTCTATTAATGCAGCCCCAAATAGCAGCTGGTTGCAATGGTAGTGAGAAGGGAGACTCACTGAGGGAGGGAGCCCACTGAGGGTGTCTTGCCCAAGGGCCCTCCAAAACATAGAACTGGCATTGATAAATTAGATAGTGAAAATTAAGGAGTTGGTGGGTTCTGTATAGTTCCATGTACCTTATTTCCAACTTTTCTTGCCTTTCTTAAGTCTGATCTTAATTTTCTACCAGTGAACCCTGGGGATATACACACCCCACTCACAAATGCACAAGAGTGGTGAGATACACAATACACCACCCCATCAGAAAAAGTTCTTTGGTTGGGTCATTTGATATTTATTTTATTTAAAAGTTTTATATATCATCCTTCATCCAAACTGATCCAAAGGCCTATGTATATATGTATGTATGTATGTATGTATTACATTTCTTAATCGCCCATCTGGCCAGTCACCCGGTCACTCTGGGTTCAACAGTACAATTTAAAACAGTAAAATTACACATTAAAACATCGTCTTAAAATACCCTAACCCACCCCAAATGCCTGCCTGAACAACTAAGTGGCCGAAGCTCATTAAAGCGGGGGCATGGCAGAGTTCCCTAGGGAGGGAGTTCCACAGAGTGGGGGCCACCACAGAGAAGGCCGTTTCCCTTGTCCTCACCAGCCTAGCTGTCCTGGCTGATGGGACAGAGAGAAGACCATCTGAGGCTGATCTGGTGCTGCTGGAGGTGCTCCTTGAGAGAGGCTGGGCCAGAACTGTATAGGGTTTTAAAGGTCAAAACCAACACCTTGAATTTGGCCCAGAAAACAACTGGTAGCCAGTGCAACTCCTTCAGCACCGGAGTGATGTGATCATGCTGGCAGCTGCCTTTAATCAGGTGAGCCGCCGCGTTCTGCACCAGCTGCAGCTTCCGAACCGTCTTCAAGGGTCACCCCACGTAAAGCGCATTACGGGAGTCCAAAATGACCCCCAGGCTGCGGACCTGGTCTTTCAAGGGTAGCCGTACCCCATTCAACACCAGGTCAACACCCCCCAACCTCCTCTTGTCTCCCACCAAAAGTACCTCGGTCTTGTCAGTGTTCAGCTCCAGCTTATTCCTCCCCATCCTATGTATCACAGGTGGTTGCAACAGCAACTTTGGGATACCTCTAGCGGTAGCAGCAGTCTCTGCAGCTGCTGCAGTAATTCCTATGGAAGGTTTTCTCAGTGGTTTTGCTCAACTGACTTATTTTGCAACTGTGTCCATAAACCGATTCTGGGAAATCTGTAGAATCGCAGCGTGCTTCATCTCTGCTTATAGGCCACCGGAATCAGCAAGAATCAGCAGATGATGCTCTATAGATTTGGGAAATGGGGAACCCAAAGCAGCGAACCTCAGACAGATGGTTTAAATATGGCACTGCAGGGTAGAGCCTCATTATTTTTAAGTCAGTCAGCACATTACATTATATCCAAGGAAAAAAATAATTAAAATAGCCTTTATGGCGCATTCATACAGAATAAGGTAAATTGCACACTTGAGATTGCTTAGGAGCAAATGCTTTCTTTTGTATTGCTTGCAAGGAGTACATTCCTTTCTCTCTCTCCAAAGACATCTCTGTTGAAATTAATGTAAACCCATGTATGGCTGCAATCCTATACACACTTCAGTAACTCAATGGGGCTTACTTCTGAGTAGATATGCATAGGAAGATCATGCTCTAAGTGGTCTTATCTGGGCAGTTATTTGTACTGTTCTTCAACATCAACCCAACCACAGTTTATTTATAGCCTTCATAGGAACCTTCAACAAAAAATAAAATTACTAGATGGTGCTCCCCAAAGAACTGAAAACATACCCCATCACACAGTGGTGCCATCAGGGAAGGACTCTGGCAGACTCAGCAGAATGAGCAGGACTCCACATTTTGAAGTAAGTAAAGTCGTACACACGACCACACGTACACATAAAGTGGGAAATGGCATGAGACCATTAAGCCCAGAGTCTAAAGCCACCTAACTGCACCACTGCTCCCACATATCCTAACAATATGTCAACCTGTGGAGATTGAGAGAGTTGTGGGGGCGGGGGGAGGGCTCCGGGAGGGAAGAGTTTTCCCACGGACTGCACATCATAGTTCAATGAGCAGAGGGCTACCAAATGCAGACTTAGCTTGCCGGGCTAAAGAACGTGCAGGAAAAGAGACATATTATTCTACACCACCCAATGGATGGAAGGGCATAATTGCATCAGGAAAAGAATCAGCTGCTAAGTCCTGAAGAATTGTAAGAACATGCAGGAAAGCAGCCTGATCCAGCAACACCCCCTACCCCAGTACCCAAACGGGCTCTAACTTGTAGTCTTAAATGGAGGTAACTGATTTAGAAGCATCCAACAAGCATAAAAATATGCACAAATGTGTGTGTGTGTGTGTGTGTGTGTGTGTAGGGGGCATTTTACTACCCCAAGCCATTTTCCGATGTATCTTGGGGTGGGAAAGCTAGTGTGGTGTAGTGGTTAGAGTTTGGGGCTGGGACTCGAGCGATCCGTGTTCTAGTCCCCGCTCAGCCATGAAACTCACTGGGTGACTTTTGGCCAGTCACTGACTCTCAGCCTAGCCTATCCTACAGGGCTGCTGTGAGGATAAAATGGAGAGAAGGAGGAGGATCATGTATGCTGCCTTGGGCTCCTTGGAGGAAAGGTAGAATAGAAACGTCACACACACACACACACTTTATTTATTGCATTTATATCCTGCCTTTTTTCATCTTGCAAGGAACCCAAGGTGGCTTACATTCTCCTCCTCTCCATTTTATCCCCACAACAACAACCTTGTGAGGTAGGTTGGGCTGAGAGTCTATGACTGGCCCAAAGTCACCCAGTGAGCTTCCATGGCTGAGTGGGAATTAGAACCCGGATCTCCCAACTCCCAGTCCAACACTCTCACCACTACACCATGCTGGCTAATTATATATATATATATATATATATATATATATATATATATATATATATATATATATACACACATACACACATACACACACACACACACACACACAGTCAGGGCCAGAAATATTGGAACAAGGAGAACTGTTTTGGCAGTTGGCCTATGTACACCCCCACATTGAAGTTGAAACGAAACACACCCAGATGGGAGTGAAGTCAGGACTTCCAGCTGTAATTCAAGGGGTGTGACAAGTGGGGCACTAACCATTCAGGAAGTACAGCCAGTGGCATACGCACACACCCGTCGTTGGGGGCTCATAAGTAATGGAACAAACCATCATTTCAAACTTAAGGATAGCCTTTAATACCTGGATGAAAATCCTTTGCAGTCAATGACTGCCTGAAGTCTGGAACCCATGGATATAACCAAATGCTGAGTTCCTCCCTCGAGATGCTTTGCCAGGCTTTGACTGCAGCTGCCTTCAGCTGCTGCTTGTTTGTGGGTCTTTCTGCCTTCAGTCTTGTCTTCAGCAAATGAAAAGCATGCTCTATTGGGTTGAGATCAGGTGACTGACTTGGCCATTGAAGAACATCCCACTTCTTTGCCTTGAGAAACTCTTGGGTAGGTTTTGCTGTATGTTTGGGGTCATTATCCATCTGCAATATGAAGCGGTGTCCTATCTGTTTGGCAGCATTCGGCTGAATCTGAGCAGAAAGTATAGCCCTCTATACTTCAGAATTCATCCTGCTGCTTTTATCAGCAGTCAGGTCATCAATAAACACCAGTGACCCGGTTCCATTGGCAACCATACATGCCCATGCCAGAACACTGCCTCCACCATGTTTGACAGATGATGTGGTATGCTTTGGATCATGAGCTGTTCCTTTCCTTCTCCATACTTTTCTCTTCCCATCATTCTGGTACAAGTTAATCTTGGTTTCATCAGTCCAAAGAATCTTATTCCAGAACCGGGCAGGCTTTTTTAGGTGTTTGCTGGCAAAGGCTAATCTGGCCTGTCTGTTCTTAAGCGTTACCAGTGGTTTGCACCTTGTTGTGAAGCCTCTGTATTTACATTCATAAAGCTGTCTCTTGACTGTAGATGTTAACAATGACATGCCTACCTCTGCAAGAGCGTTCTTGACCTGGCTAGAAGTTGTGAAAGGGTTCCTCTTCACCATGAGCAGAATTCCGCGGTCATCCACTTGAGTTGTCTTTATTTATTTATTTATTTATTTATTTCATTTCTATACCGCCCAATAGCCGAAGCTCTCTGGGCGGTTCACAAAAACTAAAACCAAACAACACACAATAAAAAATTTAAAATATATAGAACATTAAAACCACAATATAACAATACAACCACAATAAAACCTAGCAGCAGTACAGGAGTTTAAAATACAGATTTAAAACAGCAAAGATAAAAATTTAGAAAGCTAAAATGCCTGGGAAAATAAAAAGGTCTTCACCTGGCGCCGAAAGGAGTACAATGTAGGCGCCAGGCGAACCTCACTAGGGAGCTCATTCCAGAGCCGGGGTGCCACAACAGAAAAAGCCCTCCTCCTAGTAGCCACCCGCCTCACTTCCTTTGGCAGGGGCTCACGGAGAAGGGCCGCTGAGGATGATCTTAAGGTCCAGGCAGGCACATATGGGAGGAGGCGATCCTTCAAGTAACCTGGCCCCAAGCCGTTAAGGGCTTTGAATGTTAACACCAGCACTTTGAATTGGGCCCGGAAATGGACTGGCAGCCAGTGCAGCTGGAAAAGTACTGGTGTAATATGAGCTCGCAGGCCAGTCCCTGTTAACAATCTTGCTGCCCTATTTTGGACCAGCTGAAGTTTCCGGACCGTTTTCAAAGGCAGCCCCACATATAACGCATTGCAGTAATCCAGACGAGAAGTTATCAGAGCATGGATAACTGTAGCTAGGCTATCTCTGTCCAGATAAGGGCGTAGTTGGTATACCAGCCTAAGCTGATAAAAAGTGCTCCGTGCCACTGAGTTCACCTGTGCCTCAAGTGACAGTTCTGGATCCAAGAGCACCCCCAAACTACGAACCTGATCCTTTAGGGGGAGTGCAACCCCCTCCAGAACAGGTTGAATATCACCTAGCCGGGCAGACGAACCACCCACTAACAGTACCTCCGTCTTGCCTGGATTGAGTTTCAGTTTATTAGCCCTCATCCAGTCCATTACCGTGCCCAGGCACTGGTTCAGAACAGCCACTGCCTCACCTGGTTTTGATGAGAAAGAGAGGTAGAGCTGGGTGTCATCCGCATATTGATGGCACCTCAGCCCATATTGTCTTCCGTAGTCTTCCAGGCCTTTTGCTGTTTCTGAGCTTGCCAGTTAATTCCTTCTTTTTCAGGATGTTCCAGACTGTTGTATTGGCCACTCCCAATGTTTTTCCTATCTCTCTGATGGGTTTATGTTGTTTCCTCAGTCTAATGATGGCCTCCTTCACTTGCATGGACACCTCTTTGGACCTCATGTGGGGAGTTCCAGTGAACAGCTACCAAATGCAAATGTAACACTCAGAACCACCTCCAGCCCTTTTACCTGCTTGATTGGTCATGGGGTACCCAGGAAACAGGCCACACCTGGCCATGCAGCTGCTTGTCATTCATTCGTTCCATTACTTATGAGCCCCCAATGACGGGTGTGTGTGCATGCCACTGGCTGTATTTCCTGAATGGTTAGTGCCCCACTTTTGTCAAACCTCTTGAATTACAGCTGAAAGTCCTGACTTCACTCCCATCTGGGTGTGTTTCCTTTCAACTTCAATGTGGTGGTGTCCAGAGGCCAACTGCCCAGTTATCCTTGTTCCAATATTTCTGGTCCTGACTGTATGTGTGTGCGTGTATGTATGTATGCATGTATGCATGTGTGTGTGTGTGTGTGTGTGTGTGTGTGTATATATATATATATATATATATATATATATATATATATATATAATGCTCTACAACCAGAAATGTGTCTGTGGTATCAGAAGAAATATGTTTTAAACACAAAATAGTAGAAAAGCATCATAAATTGTCCAGACAAAATTTTAGGTAACACTTTAAAATTACTAAGAACTAACACTTTTGATCTTGTGGGGATCCCTAACCCCATAAGAAATCTTTCTCCGGTGAAATCCCATTGTTAGTGCCAACCTACTGACACCCAGCATATTTAAGCCTGCTTCCCTAGACCGGTTTTCTTTGGAAAAGCCCATGGGGACTTTTTATCCCCTCAAAATGTTGCTTCATTTGGGGGACATAAAGATACCCCAAATGCAAAATCAATACATTCTGAGGATATTTTAAACACTGGGGATTTTTTTCCTCCCCAGAAAGAAAATAGTAAGTGTTAAGACTTAAGAGGCTGAAATTTGGGGACATTACGCAGGTGACAGAAGACAAAGATGTCATGGGAAGACTATGTTGTAGGTCTACATTTGAGTAAATTCTGCAATGGAAAATGTGCTGGGGAACCTATCCATTTCTGGGCCCGATTCAAAGTGCTGGTATTAACATTCAAAGCCCTTAATGGCTTGGGGCCAGGTTATCTGAAGGATCGCCTCCTCCCATATGTGCCTGCCCGGACCTTAAGCTCATCCTCAGCGGCCCTTCTCCGTGAGCCCCTGCCAAAGGAAGTGAGGCAGGTTTCAGGTGGCTACTAGAAGAGGGCCTTTTCTGCTGTGGCACCCCGGCTGTGGAATGAGCTCCCTAGTGAGGTTTGCCTGGCACCTACATTGTATGCCTTCCGGCGCCAGGTGAAGACCTGTTTATTTTCCCAGGCTTTTTAACATTTTAGCTTTCTAGACTTTAACTTTGCTGTTTTAAATCTGTATTTTAAATCCCTGTACTCCTGCTAGGTTTTATTCTGGTTGTATTGTTTACTGTGGTTTTAATGTTCTATATATTTTATATTGTTTTATTGTGCACTCTTTGATTTTAATTTTTGTGAACCGCCCAGAGAGCTTCGTCTATTGGGCGGTATAGAAATGAAATAAATAAACCGTTGTATCTCCACCTGATTGGAGGAGGGTAGACCATTTGTCTCCTACAAGGAAACAAGATGCTTCCCAATTCCCATATGGTAATTTCAAGAGGTACTCAGGTAACTACTCTACAACATGACATTGTTCTTCAGTTTTTCCATGTAGGTAGATCTTACACCTGGAGTCCTCCAGGACTAAATCCAATGGAGGATGGTGGCTCTGATTTTGGTGGGGCTATGATCCATTCTGGGTTTCAGTCAGAACCAGCCAGAATTCTAAAGGAGCTATTGAAAGTGCTGAACCCATTTTGGGGATAGGGTTCAGCACTTGGATAGCTCCTTTACAGTTCTGGCTTGTTGTTGTTGTTCAGTCGTGTCCGACTGTTCGTGACCCCATGGACCATAGCATGCCAGGCCTTCCTGTCCTGCGCTCTCTCCCGGAGCATGCTCAAGTCCATATTCATTGCATCAGTGATGCTATCTAGCCATCTCATCCTCTGCCGTCCCCTTCTCCTTTTGCCTTCAGTCTTTCCCAGCATCAGGGTCTTTTCCAGAGAGTTTTCTCTTTGCATTAGGTGGCCAAAATATTTGAGCTTCACCTTCAGTATCTGTCCTTCCAATGAGCACTCAGGGTTGATTTCCTTTTGTTGTTGTTCAGTCATGTCCGACTCTTTGTGACCCCATGGACCATAGCACGCCAGGCCTTTCTGTCCTGCGCTCTCTCCCGGAGTGTGCTCAAGTTCATATTCATTGCATCCGTGATGCTATCTAGCCATCTCATCCTCTGCCGTCCCCTTCTCCTTTTGCCTTCAGTCTTTCCCAGCATCAGGGTCTTTTCCAGGGAGTTTTCTCTTCGCATTAGGTGGCCAAAATATTGGAGCTTCAGCTTCATTATCTGTCCTTCCAATGAGCACTCAGGGTTGATTTCCTTTAGGATGGACTGATTTGACCTCCTTGCAGTCCAGGGGACTCGTAAGAGTCTTCTCCAGCACCACAGTTCGAAAGCACCAATTCTTCGGCACTCAGCCTTCCTTATAGTCCAGCTCTCACAGCCATGCGTTACTACTGGGAAAACCATAGCTTTGATTAGACGGACCTTTGTTGGCAAGGTGATATCTCTGCTTCTTACTATGCTGTCTAGGTTTGCCATAGCTTTCCTCCCAAGGAGCAAGCGTCTTTTAATTTCATGGCTACAGTCACCGTCTGCGGTGATCTTGGAGCCCAAGAAAATAAAATCTGTCACTGCTGCCATTTCTTCCCCTTCCATGTGCCAGGAAGTGATGGGGCCAGATGCCATGATCTTCGTTTTTTTTATGTTGAGTTTCAAACCAGCTTTTGCACTCTCCTCTTTCACCCTCAACAAGAGGCTCTTGAGATCCTCTTCGCTTTCTGCCATTAGGGTGGTATCATCTGCATATCTGAGGTTGTTGATAATTCTCCCGGCAATCTTAATTCCAACCTGTGATTCATCCAACCCGGCATTTCTCATGATGTACTCTGCATATAAATTAAATAAGCAGGGCGACGATATGCAGCCTTGTCGTACTCCTTTCCCAATTTTGAACCAATCAGTTGTTCCATGTCTGGTTCTTAGTGTTGCTTCTTGACCCTCGTACAGGTTTCTCAGGAGACAGGTAAGGTGGACAGGTACCCCCATCTCTTTCAGAATTTGCCAGAGTTTGTTGTGATCCACACAATCAAAGGCTTTAGCGTAGTCAATGAAGCAGAAATAGACGTTTTTCTGGAATTCTCTTGCTTTCTCCATGATCCAGCGAATGTTGGCGATTTGATCTCTAGTTCCTCTGCCTGTTCGAAACCCAGCTTGTACTTCCGGTAGTTCTCGGTTCACATACTGCTGAAGCCTAGCTTGTAGGATTTGGAGCATAACCTTGCTGGCATGTGAAATGAGCGCAATTGTACAGTAGTTTGAACACTCTTTGGCCTTGCCCTTCTTTGGAATTGGAATGTAAACTGACCTTTTCCAGCCTTGTGGCCACTGTTGAGTGTTCCAAATTTGTTGGCATATTGAGTGCAGCACTTTAACAGCATCATCTTTTAGGATTTTAAATAGCTCAGCTGGAATACTGTCATCTCCGCTAGCTTTGTTGTCACTAATGATTCATAAGGCCCACTTGACTTCACTATCTAGGATGTCCGGCGCAAGTTCAGTGACCGCACTATCATGGCTATCAGGGACATTCAGATCTTTCCTGTATAGTTCTTCTGTGTATTCTTGCCACCTCTTCTTAATCTCATCTGCTTCTGTTAGGTCCCTGCCTTCTTTGTCCTTTATCGTGCCCGTCTTTGCACAAAACGTTCCCTTGAGATCTCCGATTTTCTTGAAAAGATCTCTAGTCTTTCCCATTCTGTTGTTTTCCTCAGTTTCTTTGCATTGTTCATTTAAGAAGGCCTTCTTGTCTCTCCTTGCTATTCTCTGGAACTCTGCATTCAGTTGGATATATCTTCCCTTTTCTCCCTTGCTTTTCGCTTCCCTTCTTTCCTCAGCTACTTGTAAAGCCTCATCAGACAGCCACTTGGCTTTCTTGCATTTCTTTTTCTTTGGGATGGATTGAGTTGCTGCCTCCTGAACAATGTTACGGACCTCTGTCCATAGTTCCTCAGGCACTCTATCTATCAGGTCTAATCCCTGAAAACTATTCCTCACCTCCACTGTATATTCATCAGGGATATGATTTAGGTCATACCTGAATGGTTTAGTGGTTTTCCCTACGTTCTTCAATTTCAGCCGAAATTTTGCAAGAAGCAGCTCATGATCTGAGCCACAGTCAGCTCCAGGTCTTGTTTTTACTGACTGTATAGAGCTTCTCCATCTTTGGCTGCAAAGTACATAATCAATCTGATTTCGATATTGACCATCTGGTGATGTCCATGTGTAGAGTCGCCTCTTGTGCTGTTGGAAAAGACCATTTGCTATGATCAGCGTGTTCTCTTGGCAAAACTCTATTAGCCTTTGTCCTGCTTCATTTTGTACACCAAGGCCATGCTTGCCTGTTATCCCGGTGATTTCTTGACTTCCTACTTTAGCATTCCAATCCCCTATGATGAAGAAGACATCTTTTTTTGGTGTTAGTTCTAGAAGGTGTTGTAGGTCTTCATAAAACCAATCAACCTCAGCTTCTTCGGCATCAGTGGTTGGGGCATAGACTTGAATTACTGGGATGTTGAATGGTTTGCCTTGGATTCGTACTGAGATCATTCTATTGTTTTTAAGATTGTACCCCAGTACTGCTTTTCCCACCCTTTTGTTGACTATGAGTGCTACTCCATTTCTTCTAAGGGATTCTTGTCCACAGTAGTAGATACGATGGTCACCTGAATTAAATTCGCCCATGCTTGTCCATTTTAGTTCGCTGATTCCCAAGATGTCGATGTTCAGTCTTGCCATCTCATGTTTGACCACCTCCAGCTTACCTTGATTCATTGATCTTATTGTTCTTTACAGCATCGGACTTCCTTTTCACCACCAGACACATCCACAGCTGAGTGTCCTTTTGGCTTTGGCCCAGCCGCTTCACTCTTTCTGGCACTACTTGGAAATACCCTCTGCTCTTCCCCAGTAGTATATTGGACACCTTCTGACCTGAGGGGCTCATCTTCCAGCGTCATCTCTTTTAGCCTTGTGATAGGTTCCATGGGGTTTTCTTGGCAAGAATACTGGAGTGGGTTGCTATTTCCTTCTCCAGTGGACCACATTTTGTCAGAACTCTCTGCCATGACCTGTCCGTCTTGGGTGGCCCTGCACGGCATAGCTTATGGCTTCACTGAGTTAGGCAAGCCCCTTCACCACAACAAGGCAGTGATCCATGAAGGGGACAGTTCTGGCTGTTTCTGGCTAAAACCTAGAATGGATTCACAGCCCCACTGAAATCAGAGCCCCCAGCCTGCACAGACCTGATACATCTTCCAAAGTTTCTATTTCTCAGTGGATTAAGCCCCAGGATATATACTGAGTAGAATCAGTATGGTAAAGCTTTTCTCCAGTCTGCAAGTGTGGATGTGTATGTTCAAATGCCCCCCCTCCAGTTGCCTCCCTTCATGTAGAAAAATAGCACCCCAGAGAGAAGGATAGGCTGAACCATGACACACTCCTTTTTAATATGCAAGTTTTTCTCCCCATGGGGGAGCATTAACTATCATGCAACCCCTCCTTCCCCCACAACCTGAAGTGATCTAGTCTAAGAAAAGCCTTATACATTCTGCTGAAAGTATAACCTGGGTCTATGTTCAACATTGTGTCTACAGGCCTGCACTTAAGCAAAATAATCGATTTGCCTGACCATTGTTTTAACCTATAGTCCTGTTATAATGAAGCTACATACTGAAAGGGGGCAGGGAAGGTAGCTGCCACTTGACATCTTACATTTATTCCCACATTTCCTAACATTTTCCTGTCATAAGTAAGAGAGAATTTGAAGTTAAATTGAATATGTTACTGTGGAAGTCCAAAAAAAGAGATGAATGTCAGCAAACACCAGAGACGGTCAACATTATTTCTCCTCTCTTATAAATGCTGGTTTTCTCAGAGATACTCCAGTGAATGTTGATGTTTGCCCAAATGGCCTGGGAGGTGTTGCAAATCTAGGGTTGCTGGGTCAAGCTTCACCAGGGAATGTCAACAGGATGAGTCTGAGACTGTCAACATTCGTACTGGGAAAATATGAAACAGCAATCTATGATTGCAAGACCAAACAATCCATTTTGGTGACTGTCAGCATATACCGGTGTACCTCCAGATGCGCTCAGACATTTGCTAAAGATTTGAAAAGAATGCTGACATTCTGCTACCATTTGCTCTTTAAAAAAATAATTGAGATTGTTTCAGTGGTTTTGGTTGTTTTAAATGATATCAGATAGGCTTCAGAGGGACTTGATCTCTCTGGCTCATTGTCGATAAAGGTCTGATTGACAAGTTTCAGGGACAGAGCCTTCTCTGCAGTGGCACTGCAATTGTGGCATTCTGTCCTCATATTGGTCTGCCAAATTCCCTGTTTTTGGATAGGTTCTTTTTATCTTATTAGACATTTCACAATTGATTTCTAACTTTATGCCATCGCCAGTGCTGCTGTGTGTGTCTTGTTTGATTTATAAATGTTTTGATTTGTGTTTCATTTTTGTGATATTGTAATTCTTTTCCTGTAAGCCACTTTGGGGTGGGGGAAGGGGAGGATACTTTAAAAAGTCAGGTATAAATAATTTAAATGAATATAACATAATAAAGTTTTTCTCCTTCCAAATAAATAAAGATGATTAAATTCACTGGAGACTGTCAACAGTTACCTCTCTCTGGATTTTCACAGTATATTAATGTTTTGCCAAAATCTTAATTGCCCCTGGCTGGAGAAAATATAATGTTCCATTGATTAGAGAATGGTTACTAAATGTGGCAGGTATGGACAAGTTGACAAATGTTCTTAAAGTTTAGGGAAAAGAGACAGTTGACAAATGTTTTGGGAGAAAAATGGGACCTTTAATTGGAAAGGGAAAAAAAGAGAGATAGCATTAACCCTAATGTTGATAATGTATTCTCCCTGTGCTCAAGGTATGGGGTAATTTGAAAATATTTATGATGTCTGATGTAAGTGCTATTTGGAGTTCTGTTAAGTTATACTATTATTCCTTTTCTCATCTTTTGTGTACCTTTCAATAACAAATGTGAAAGAAAAAAATATGACTTGCCAAATTGGGTCCACAGTGCTGAAATGCTTGTCCTAAAAACCAATGTTTTCTAGAAGTGGGATCTGATCAATGCCATTGGAAACACCAGTTGTTTCTATAAGGACATCACTGTGCTACACAAATAGGGTAAAATCCAGCATAAGTCCTACTTAAAATAGACTAACCTAAAGTCAGGACTAACTGAAGTACCATTTATTTCAATAGGTCTACTCTAAGTAGCACTGGTGTTGGATTTTTCCCATACAATTCAGGCCTTAGGAATTTAGGAGCCTGACGTGAGATATTAAAATAGTGACAGGGTTGGCCAAAGACATTTTGCTGCCTGAGGCAGAGAAGCAAATCCCCCCCCCCCACACACACACACATAATGATGCGTAATATCGAAGACTGGTCAAGTTATGTTGGCCTCTGAGGCAGAAAATCCCACTCCCTGTAGTTAAAAATAAATAAAGCAAATCATAAATTAATTAACTAAACATTTGCAGAAAAAAAAACTCCACTTGGTTCCTCATCCAACTATAGGGCCAGCACTGACTCCATCCCCCTGTAATTCCACTAGCACTGTAGCTATCCATGCATGTTAAGAACAATGAGAAAAGAATTGAAGCTCCCTGAAATACTTGTTGGTAATGCTGCCAAGGAAAACCAATGTACAGCCAAAGAGGGAGAGAGAAAACTATGAAGTAGAGAGTATTCATCCACTGAACCCAGTTCCGAACCCACCTTAGGGACCCCCTCCTCCCATACCAGCCTGCCCATGCTCTAAGATCAAACAGAAAGTCCCTTCTCTATCTCCCAAGTACGGTGGAGGTGTGGTTGATGGGGATGAGAGAAAGGGCCTTCTCTGTGGACACACCTAAACTGTGGAATTCCTTGTCTTGGGAGGCTTGGTTGGCATTGGCAGCCTATCCTACAGCATTTCACCATATGGCAAAGACCTTCTTGTTTAGGAAGGCGCTTGTCTTATTTGATGGATACGTTTTATCCAACATCTCTGTTTTATCTGCTGCATCTGTTTATTTCTACTATACTGTTATTTTTTTTCCCCTTTTGGACTTTTATTGTATTTTATTATTGATCTTGAATTGTTAGCCTCCCTGATTGGGACATAAACACAGGGCCACCAGCCCTACCATCAGGCAGAGTGAGGCAGCTGCCTTAGGCGGCAGATGCTAGGTGGCAGGGAGTGGCAGAGAGATACTCAAGAACTGTCTCTCCTTCAGACACTGCCAGTCCGGTCAGCTTCTGTACATGTAATGGAAGAGGGCACCATCTTGACCTTCACCTTAGGCAGCAAAATGTCTTGGGCTGCATCAGAAGGGTGGGATATACATTTTCAATAAGAGACATAAACACACACACAAACTCAGTGCCCTACCTCCACTGACTGCTACTTGTTGCTGAATGCTGATTGCTTCTTTACCTCCCTGTATCAACAGATCTCCATCCTCCCATCCTACATGTACCATGGTGACGTCGGGAAGGGAAGGTCCCATCTGCTGGTGTGTAAGTCCACCTGTGCAATATGTTTCCCTAGGGCAGGAGTGGGCAGAGAGTAGATCTCCAGTGTGTGGGACTTCAACTCCCATCCTTTCTGACCATTGGCCATGCAGGGCAAGGGCTTCTGGGAGGTGAAGTCTATCACCTCTGGTGATCTACCTTCTGCCTATCTCTGCTCTAGGAATGCACCAAGCCCAGACTTCTGAATCTCTGAACCCACCATGCAGGATACCTCCTAAGAACACAAGGACACATCAAGAGTGCTTCCAGATCAGACCAAAGGTCCATCTAGTTCACTGTCCTGTTTCCCACCATGGCCAAACAGATTCCTCTTGGGAAGCTCACAAGGAGGGCATGAAGGTGACAGCCCTCTCCCATTCTTGCTCCTCAGCAATGTATTTATTTATTCATTCATTAGAATGATACACCGCTCAACTGACAAATGCCCTCGGAGCAGTTTACCCTCGTAAAACTGCAACTGCTAGTCAGAGGCACATTGCCTCTGAACCTGCAGGCGCCATATGGCCACCATGACTAGTAGCTACTGATAAGCTTATTTTACACTGAGAGCCAGTGTAGTGTAGTGGTGAGAGTGATGGACTGGGAGCTGGGAGATCCGGGTTCTAGTCCCCACTTGGCCATGGAAGCTCACTGGGTGACTTTGGGCCAGTCACAGACTCTCAGCCCAACCTACCTCACAGGGTTGTTGTTGTGAGGATACAGCGGTGAGGAGGAGGATAATGTAAGCCGCCTTGAGTTCTTTGTGAGAGGGAGAAAGGCGGGGTATAAATGCAATAAATAAATAAATAAATAAATAAATACATTTATTCAGTGGAGGCTGGTGGCTCCTATTTTGGTGAGGCTCTGCCGCCATTCTAGGTTTTATCAGGACCAGCCAGAACTCTAAAGGAGCTACCCAAGGTGTTGAAACCTAGCTCCAAACTGGGTTCAGCACCTAGGATAGGTCCTTTAGAGTTCTGACTGGTTCTGACTGAAACCCAGAATGGATTCACAGCCCCGCTGAAATCAGAGCCACCAGCCTCCACTGATTTTATTCCAGGTCATGGCATCTGGCCCCATCACTTCCTGGCATATAGAAGGGGAAGAAATGGCAGCAGTGACAGATTTTACTTTCTTGGGCTCCAAGATCACCGCAGACGGTGACTGTAGCCATGAAATTAAAAGATGCTTGCTCCTTGGGAGGAAAGCTATGGCCAACCTAGACAGCAAAGTAAGAAGCAGAGACATCACCTTGCCGACAAAGGTCCATCTAATCAAAGCTATGGTTTTCCCAGTAGTAACGTATGGCTGTGAGAGCTGGACTATAAGGAAGGCTGAGCGCCGAAGAATTGATGCTTTCGAACTGTGGTGCTGGAGAAGACTCTTACAAGTCCCCTGGACTGCAAGGAGGTCAAATCAGTCCATCCTAAAGGAAATCAACCCTGAGTGCTCATTGGAAGGACAGATACTGAAGCTGAAGCTCCAATATTTTGGCCACCTAATGCGAAGAGAAAACTCTCTGGAAAAGACCCTGATGCTGGGAAAGACTGAAGGCAAAAGGAGAAGGGGACGGCAGAGGATGAGATGGCTAGATAGCATCACCGATGCAATGAATATGAACTTGAGCACACTCCGGGAGAGAGCGCAGGACAGGAAGGCCTGGCGTGCTATCGTCCATGGGGTCACGAAGAGTCGGACACGACTGAACGACTGAACAACAACAACAACAACAAATCCCTCCTCCTCAGCCAAAAAGGCTCCTGGAGTGTCTTGCATGCAATCAGTAAAGCAAGACACTCCCTGCCCGCAGGCTTACAATCTAAAGTCACAGCCAAGGATGTGTCATCCTTGGGGGATGGGGAAGGCAGAGGAAAAAACAAAGTGGTCTTTCAACAAGGCTGGTGGAATGGCCACGCTTCCCTTCTCATCTTCCTCTGCACAGCCTGCTAGAATGGTTGCTGGTGGTTACAGTGGAGGGAGGAGGAGCCTTCATGGGGAGCTCTTTCAGCAGGGCTGGTGGAATAGCCCTGCCTCTCCTCTCACCTTCATGAATTTCTCTAACACCCCTTTAAAGCCATCTAAATTAATGCAGCCTGCCAGACATGTATGCTGGCCCTCTTGGGAGCTTATAAGCCTCCTGGTTTAACTGGCTACCTGGGACTGCAAAAGCAGGGGGTTGTTTTAAATACCTGGCAGGTTATGGTATATGGAGGGGTGGGGGTGGGGCTTCATTCAACTTGCTGGGTCATAAATGGTGCAGGTTTGACCCTGATCACTTAGTGATGATGGGGCCAGTCCCCTGGAGCAAACAAACACTCCCCCCTCCCCCTCCCCCCTCCCCACAGCTTTTCTTCTGTGCACCCAACATGGTCTCCGGCGCCAACGAAGCCCTCTCGTCTCTCTTTATTAGAATAACAGGATTACGATATTAATAAGTCTGTTGTTTTCACCCGGTAATTAATAAGGAAAAGGCAGTCGAACAACTCGCCTGCCTGTTGCTAATTAACGCAGCGTTATACGGATGGCATTGACACTGTAGGGAGCCCGGGCGCCCGTGATGTTTAATGAATGCTATACAACCCTTAGTGTTATTTAATTTAATAGGAGAATTAATATCAGGATGGAAAGAAATTGCCTCTGCTCTGCAGATGGGGAGAGAGAATGCCACATTCATCTTGCTTTATTCAAAGCATCCACCCACCAAGTGAGCCTCTTAAAGGCTATTTGATTATCCAGTAATGGGCATATTTGGCCTCAGTGGCAGTAGGCAGGAGCAAAGGCCTGTGCACCTTTGATAGCAGAACAAATGAAATACACACGTAACCCTTCACCCAGTGCAATCCACTGATAAAGTTCCCCAGTCTTAATTCGATCTGTAAAGATTAGTCCAGCAATAAAAAGTATTACAAGGCTGACGTCCGTGGAGTCTCCCAGGGCATTTGACAAATGGCTTTATGACAGTAATAGGAGAATTAGAATGCGACATTAAAATCCACACTGTTTAGTCGAGCTAAACTTTGCAAAAGAGCTGCGGAGACATGCAGAGCGGCTCCTTGGATGGTGGCGTGCGTCCACCACACGGTCATCCCTTTGAACTGGTGAGCGAGGCCAGCGTGCCGATAAATAATGAGCATTTATAAAAAAAGAACACTCGGCTGCCTATCTATTTATTTAGTATTGCTGTTATCACTGTTTGCTCAGCTCCCATGGCCTGGCACTGAGAACACTGCCTCTCCACACAAAGCCAAGAGGTTTTACAGCATGCTAAATAGGTGTTCTATTGCGCCGCATATTATCCTAAGTGATGCTCATTCTTGGATGACTGCATCATTTTCGCAGCCTCGCTGTCGCTCCCGAGCATTTATAAAGTAATGATTTGACTAGTCTCAAATGATATTATCTGCCAAACGACTCTATATTTACACCCTTGGCATTCTGTTGCTAAATTAACTCCCCTGGGATATGATGGTGGCCACTGGTTATGCTGCTGGAATCGTGGGAGAGCTCCTGATCCAGTGTTTCTATACCAGTGGAATTGGGACCAAGCTTTTGAGAGGAGGTCAGCCTGCACCCCTACGTGAAGTTTCTTCGAGATGTATGAGGAGGGGCTGAAAGGTACTACCTCAAGCACTCACATCCCCTCAGGGTGGCCGTTGCCAAAAAAGAGGACAAAAAGGGGACACCTATTTGCATCAAATTTGCGTATCCTAATTAATATGTATAGATGCAAACTTAGAAATAATTATTACACTTGAAATAGTAACACAGTATATCTTGCCATACTGTGGAAGAACTGTGACCAGGTGACTGGTGTGCCAGACTATTCAGTCTATCGCCCAGGTGCTGTTGACGGGCAGCTTCGAGGCCCAGCTCATCCTTCTGATGGTTCTTGATCTTTAAACTGGACTTAGGCTAGTGAGCAGCCCTTCAAACAGAGGACGCCTTCAAAACAGATGGCAATTCTCTGGCAGTCCTTCAAACAGAAGACTTTCCTTGGTAAAAGAGGAGCCATGGCCACTTTATTTCACTACTGATGCAGGTAGGTGATTTTAATCCCTGGACAGAACGCTCTTATGGGGGCTCCCTTTAGACGGCCATGTGCATTACTTCATTTGTGAAGCACACATCCACACCCAACTGGCATGTCATGCTTTAAAAGTGTTTCTACTACTGTCCTGATAATGTCAGTTTGTTGTTGTTGTTGTTCAGTCATTAAGTCGTGTCCAACTCTTCGTGACCCCATGGACCATAGCACGCCAGGCCTATGACAAATAATGGTTCCAAGGCATGGTCTGAAGTCACATGAGGTAGCTGCCTTGCTGAAGTGAAGCAGGTCTGGGTCTGGTCACTGCTTGGAGGGGAGACCACTTGGGAATTGCATGTAGCCACCTGGAGTTCCACAATGAAAGAAAGGTGGGCTATAAATGTAATAAATATAAATGTAATGAATAAGTAAAACTGTTTGCTGTCTCTGGTTTTTTAAAAATAATACTCTGAGCATTTGCAGTTGTGGATTTTAAACTAATTCCAATCATAGCACCATCATGAATGCAGGAATAACACAGAGTCTGCCCACATCACCTGCCCCTCTCTGGGTAGCTATTTGGGCCCCCTCTGGGCTGAGGGGCCCTGGACCTAGACCCCAAGGTCCAGCCCTACCTGCACCACTGGCTGTATACCCTACCACTTAGTGTTACTGGGCCGGTTCGTACATGCATGCCACCATTTGATTTCTCATTACTCACATGCTTAAGCCCGGATAACTCACAACTGAATGTGTGAATTCATTGCATGGAAAAGCACTCTGTGTACGAGGTGATGTGTGGTAATACAGAAGGTCTTTTGGTGGTGGTTGATCTCTGATGGCTCATTCACATATGATGTGACAGTCATCAAGTGATGACCATACATGTGTGAATCAGCCATAGTCAAAGCGCCCCTTGGCGGACAGGAAGGTACAATGCACCAGACGCACAGTGACACTGGGCAAGAGGCAGCCAGGGAATTGGCTCCGTTGAGCCATTTTGGAATAGCACCCTGTGCAAAAATCTCCCTGCAAGTAGAAAACTAGTTTATCAGGGAGAAGGGTACTATCCCAGCCCATTCCCTGCAGTGCTAGTTTTCTATTTCCAGGAAGATGCTCTATTTTTAAACATCAGGAAGCTTTCAAAAATGTATTCCCCCACCTGATGTCTGAAGTGGCACAGTCCATAATTTAACCACCACATTCACACCACATTCTGTTGCATGTGCAAAGTAGGCCTAGAGAGCAGCGGGGTGTGGGTGGGGGCAAGGAACCAAAGAAAAAGCAGCCAAAGGGAACAATGCCCCTCCAAACGCTTTAAGGGTGAATATTTGCACAACCTAAGTCTTTTTCAGGAGAAATTTGTAGTCCACTGAAATCACCAGTTTCTACCCCCACCCCCTGCCAAATGGAAAACAGGTGGATATTTGGGCCAACACCACTTTTCTGCTTCCCTCTTCTACAAGCAGAAAACAAGTGCAGCAGGGAGAAAGGCACTATCCGAAACTGATCCCTGCAGTGCTAACTTTCAGTTGATGGGAAGGCTTTTGGACAAAGGTATACTGTCTGTGGACCTGAACGTTCCATTCAGCTTACAGGAGCAATTTCCACTGGCGGAGCTGGGGGGGATGCAGCAGGAAGGAGAAGCTTTGAGTGGAGGAACTTGCTGGGTGGATGGGGCTTGAAGTAGCCCTACATCTTGGATCCCCCAGCCAGCCAGCCAGCCATTGTTGCAAGAAGTGGAAGTTTACGAGAAGGACCCCGGGCATTAAGAGACATATGCAGATATATTGCCTTCCTTTAGAGCACCAGAAGTAGATTACTTCAGCCAGCCTACATGTGAAGCCAAGCCCATCTTTGAGTTTGATGACTTGAAGCCAACTGGGCTCAAAGCATTACAGACTTAGAGTACAATAGAGACAAACACAGATATATGGAATAGGAAGTAACATTCCTCCTCCTCTCAAGTGCCGGTGGAGGCCTTTGTAGTAAGCCATTTGCAAGCTGTGGTTATAGCTTTGTTCATTAGTGTGTGTGGAGGGGTGGGCGTCAGGAGTAAAAAGAGAAGGGCTGCTGAAGCATTCATTATTGAAATTCTGAGCTTGCAATGGACCAAAGATCCCTCCTGACCTTTCTGTCATGCTAGATACAATTGAGTTAGTGCTGAGTTCTGATTTAATTCCAGGAATGGAGTTATAATTCGCTTATAGCAGACATTTCCCTGAAAATGCAGGCATCAGAATACTGCAGGAAGGTAGGCCTGGTTGCACAAATGAGGCACATTTTGAGAAAGATGTTAACAGCATCCATCCATCCCCACCCACCGTTAGAGGTGCCGCCCTTCAGTAGTTGTTGTTCGTTCCTAAATCATGCTAGATGAGGGGTAGGCTAGTTTATGCGCTCAGTATAGGCCTCAGTGTGCCTATATGGAGCCTGCAGCATGACAGAGAGACCCTTGGTCCATTGCAAACTCAGAATGACAGCGTGCTTGATAGCTCGCAAATCCTTGAATTGGAGAAAACCAACAGATTTCTAAAGCAGCATCACTTTCCACAGTGTACATACCTGTTTCTCTGAGGGTGGTGAATTGCCGAAAAAGAGGACAAAAGAGGACACTGATTTGCCTAAAATGTGCATATGCTAATGTATATGTACATATACATATTTAGAAAGAATTTTTACAATTTAAATAGAGATACAGGTCATCTCACCATAGTGTGGAAGGCTGTGACCAGGTGACCTGTGTGCCTGCCCGTTCGGCCTGCTGTCCAGGTGCTGCTGATGGGCAACTTCAAGGCCCAGCTCTGTCTTCTGGTGGTTCCTGATCTTATACCCGTGTTGGACTAGACAGCCCTTCCAGCAGAGGACACCTTCAAAATGGAGGACAGTCCTCTGGCAGTCTTTCAAATACAGGACTGTCCTCTGCAAAAGAGGACACATGGCCACCCTAAATTTTCTCTTGTCCCACTGTCAGCTCCTCATGTACCAACTTGCCTGCTGCCTGAGATGTGGTGGAATGGCCCTTCACTGTGTCCCACCTATGATGGAAGCAAGGTTGGGCTGTGACAAGAGATTGGGCCCAAGTGGTTCCCTCTCTTACTGCCTTCCCCTGGGCTGGTAAAGAAATCCTTATTCCAGCAGGCTTTTGCCTTGCTGGGCAAATAATGCTTTTATCTGAAGAGCTGGTTTTAATCTGCAGTGGTACAGTTAGGTAATTGTTGACACTGGATGCTGATGGGGTGCACTAGGGGTGTCCGTCATTGGGAAATCTAGTTCTTTTTGGACCCGACGGAGTTCCATGGCATGTACGACTCAATTTGTGTCCGTGAGCTGAGCTGCAGGCTTTTCCTTGAACTCCGGGAACTTTTTTGTGCAGGTACTGCAATTTGTGCAAATTTCTGAGTAATTTGCGCAAATTATGGCTGAATGTGTCAAATTCAGCCATATTTTTTGCAAATACTGCCATAATTTGCACAAATTGCTCAGAAATGTGTGGATTGCTCAGAAATGTGTGCAAATTGCAGAGCCTGCAGAAAAAAATGTGCAAAGTGCCCAGAATATCCGAGAACTGGTCTGACTCACTGAAGACTGGGTTGGGCACCACAGCGGGAAATGGAACAAAGTCCTGGAGGCTGAACCAGGAAAAAAAAAAATCCACCCCACCCCCAGTGAATTTCCCTTTCATCCCTATCCTATACCCCACCCTGTAGGTAGTCATGTGTATTACTTCACTTACTTCAAAATGTGCTAAGCCAGCCTTCCTGCTCATTCTGTTGCTTGGGGCCCAGAATGTCTGCCCCAAAGTCTTTCCCTGACAACACCACTGTTTATCTCTTATGCTTGCCTCTGCTGTACTGTATTTCATTGTCTTTTATTCAGTATGATTGTTTTATTGTAATATTGTGAGTCTGTTTGTTGTAAGCTGCCCTAAGTGACATGCAAACTTCAGAATGGCAGAGTACAAATTTATATATATAAAATATATAAGTAAATTCTGATCAAACAGGCTTTGCAGGTCTTTGCAGCAAGATAAAAACCTGCAAATCCTGTTTACCGGAGATGAAAGTGGGATGAGCGTGTATATGGATGAGCATATGTACATGGGACTGTCCGGAAACAAAGTCTTGCATCTCTCTCCAGCTGTGCTGGGATACTGGCAATCCCAACTCACATTTAAAAACCATTCAAGACACAATCTGACAGGAAGTTCTCCTACTGAATCTGCATAAGAGCATGATAGGGTTGAAGATGTGATGACCCAAATGTTAAAAGACAGGAAACAAGGAAGCAATCCCAACTTTGTTAAGACTATCAACAGCCATGACATCTAAACCCATATATCAAAATTTGACTAGGCGATCACTAGGGTTTGTCACATTTGAGAGAGCCAATTGGGGGGTGGGGTGGGGATGAAACTACATGCAACTGCAGTTGGGGCGATTCCATTATATGCCCGTGAATTTATTATGCATTTCAATCCTGCCCTTTTTCCAAGGAAGAAGCTTCATGACCGAGAAATCAAAATCCAGGCTCCCCTGGGTCCAACCCTCTGTCCACTAGGCCTGCCTCCCCCAACCTGGTGAACTCCAGATGTGTTGGGCTGGTCAATGGCCATTCTGCCTGGGAATGGTGGGAGTTGCAGCCCACATCTGGGAGCTGAACTGAGTGACAGAGCTGGTGTAGCACAGTGGCTAAGGCTACAGACTGAATCCTCCCATTCAAATCTTAACCCAGCTGTAAAATCATATGCTGGCATTTTTGTTCCTGCCCCTTTTGCCCTTGGCCCCACCCATCACTGGAATACTTCCCCCAAGAGCTTCTCTAAAATGGAATTTGGCTGGCCCTCAGGCTGAAAGACTTTCAATACCCCTAGATTACAGAGATAATTTAACTGAAGTGAATGTTATTACTCATATGACCATTTGCCTCTGAAATATATAAAAATGATGCAATTATCCAGATAGTGCTCTGTTTCCAATGAAATCCACAGTACCCATAATGCTGAGCATATTGCCCCCATGTTAGAGGTTGGCTCTAGTCCCCCGTTACCCACCACACACACACACGATTCTCACTTAAGCTAGTAAGTATATGTAGCCAGTGGTGATCTGAGAGATTGCTTTCTCCCATATAGGCTGCCCTGGTCTCTATGTTCTGAGGGGGAAGGCTTGTTTGCCATACCACAGCCTACTGAGGTTCATTTGACCATGGTGCAGAGGTGGGCCTTTTCAGCTGTGGCACCCGACATATGGAATGATCTCACCATTGAGATCAGGCAGGCTCCTATGGTGGAGTGCTTCTGCCAACAACTTCAGCGCTGTACCCTGACATTTGTTCCAGGAGCTTATATTCTGGAAATTGTATTCCCCATAGTGCTAGCCAGCAAACACTGGTTTTTCAAGGCTGGCTAGAGATGAGAAAGCTGCCCCTGAGCACATAAAGAATTTCTCAGGGCCAGTCCAGCACGATAGGCAGTTCAGGTAGCTGCTGAGGACATCAGAATTTGAGTTGCCTGGTGACTCCAGAAAATCCTGAGAGGCCGGGACACAAATGCCCCTCCTGTGTTGGGACAACCGGGGGCATGTGCTTCTCTTCTTACTTTCCCAGTGGAGGCTGGTGGCTCTGATGTCAGTGGGGCAGTAAATCCATCCCAAGTTTCAGTCAAAACCAGTGAGAACTCTGAAGGGGTCAGACATGAAATGTAAAGCACCTTAGGGGGCTCTTTTAGAGTTCTGACTGGCTCTGACCAAAACCCGGTGGATATCACCCCACTGATATCGGAGCTGCCAGCCTCCACTGCTGTTTCCCTCACTCTATTCTAGTGCAAAGCAGAAGAAGAGGGCTGTAATCAGTAAAATACTTACGGAAGGAAGACCCTTCACATTCCCATTCCGCATACAGTAAGATTGCTGTTGTTATTAAATTTTTATCCTGCCCTTTCTCCAAAGAGCTCAGAACTAGGGATGGGGGAGAAATTAGTGCCGTTCACATTTTAATGCAAACTTTCCTAATTTCACACTTTTGAACCACTACATGAACGAAAACTTAGTTATCTTTTGGAGTCCGCACTTCTCCAAATTTTGCAATGGCGTGCTCCAGTTAAAAAACATACACAAAACACAGGACAAGAGTGGAAAGTTATGTTAAAAAAAAGTATTGTGCTAGGAAGATTGCTTGCAAAAAATGTCTCTGTTAGGCAAAATGTTTGTATTAGGAGAAATGCACACAAAAATGAATATAAATGTTCATGAAAACTTTAAAGAAACAAAAATCTTGAAGTGCGGGATGAACCGAAAGTAAGATTGGAAAAATTATCACGGTTCAGGATGAACTGAATTGAATATTGGGAAAAATTAGAAAAGGGGAGAAACTGAAATCAACAGATTTCTCCTTTCATACCAGGACAGCATACATAATCCCAATGAGCCTCATAACAAGCCTGTGAGGTAGGCTAGGCTGATTGGCACAAAGACACTTACAGCATAATCCTACGTATGTCTGCTCAGATATCATTCCCATTGAACTCAATGGGGCTTACTCCCAGGTAAGTGTATATAGTAGTGCAGCCTCAGAGAGGTTTTGTGGCTGTGTAGAGATCTGAGGTTGAAGAATAGCACTCCTATCCACACTGGCTCTCTCTGTAGAGAGATAAAATTAAAATCAAATTATGTTTTGCCTAGAGAGCAGCTATATGGATTGAGCTGGCCCTGTCTTTGTTTCACTGAAATACATAATTACAACGAGATTGAAGGTAGCACTTGGGGTCACTGATTAGGTTTCCTCTCCACCCCCTTCTCTGTTCTTTGCTATTATGGAAGTAACACTTTAACCAAGTAATCATCCTTTTGCTGTCTAAACTCCTATTACTTTATTTCAGATTATAATCTGGGTCTGAGATTATGTCAGCACTTTCACTTATCCTCCTCCCTGCCTTCAACTAATTCCACCCTCCACATTTCCTTTGCAGGCTGCTCTCCGAAATATTGGTTCGTTCAAACAAAAAAGAAAAACTCAAAAATCTATTGATAGATTCAAGCTCTCAAACCACTATGAACGAGTTGCGGGGGGGGGGAGTGTGTGTGTGTGTGTGTTTTAACACACCACGGTTTACCAACTCTCAAGTTTGTTTCTGGAAAGACCAGAAAAGATAAAGTTCTTGCCCTTATTAAATATTTATCAGTTAATTACAATATGTAGATTGCATTGGTTGGCCATTCATCTTTTAAGGGGGATACAATAAAATACAGTGGAAAGTTGTGTTATCGTAATTGCCTGATGCCACAGGAAACAACCAGAGCCTGCTGCAATGTATTTTACATTTATCTGCACCGCCGCATTTTCATTTTGTGCGCAAAGATGCCTCGGTGGTTGTTTCACAGATACTTAATGTTTGCAAACTCGGCATTTTCTTAGGAGGCCTCTTTACAGGAAAAGAGTTGTTAATACAGCAGCTTCAGTGCAATCTCTTTCTCTCTCTCTTCCTCCCTCTGCCCCCCATCACCCCAGAAGAGTAAAACTAGTTGACTTCAGAAAATTAACTCTAGCTTCTCTGTTCTGTTTCCTCCTGGTTTGGAGCTACTATAAGTCCCAAAACAGAAGTCATCAGCTAGTACCTCATGCTTTTCATTCATTCATAGGTGTGTGTATTTACACACGAGGATGTCTGAAAAATCCTCAATGGATTCAAATGAGTTCGGAGTTTTATGAATCTGACCTGTGGATTCTGCAGTGGATAGGCTTTTTCCAAGTCGCACAGATTCCGCAGGCTTGCAGACCAGTTTTCTTACTTTGGGGGCAGGGGGATTTCTGCAAATTTGCACTTGCGTTAATGCACATTAGTGCTAATTCGCACTTGTGCTAATGTGCATTAGTGCAAGTGTGAATGAGTGCTAATGTGCATTTGTGCAAGTGGTATGGAATTCTTGTGCACCCTAAAAAAACAGCAGATTCCATCAATGAGTGCTCGATGGAACAAAAGGCACCTGACGATATGCAAAACACAAATGGAACAGATTTTAAAAAATCTGTACATCCCTAGCACACACAGTTGGATCCAGATTTAGGTACATGCAACTGGGCTGGCTGAAACAAATCCCTCCTCTCCTTCCCATTGCTACCTGTCTGGCTCCCCTCCCCCAAATGTTACACAGAGGGTTGGAGGACCCTTCTGAATGGGGTGAGCTGTAGTGTTTGGACAGGGGGTGATCCCCCCACATTTAATGGTTCCAACCAGTATTGTCTAGGAATGATTTTGTGTTTCCAGACAGAGGGGTCCTAGTGCTAACAATCAGAAGGCATTGTGCAGCTATTCCATCTTTTTTTCCTTAATGATTTTCCATGGTAAGAAAAAACATGGAAGAAACAGTGGGGAAACATGGGAAGGTTACAAGTGCAAGCTGAGGCCATCTGGGCCCCCATAAAATCCTGTGAATGAGGCAGAGCCATGGCACCATAAATACCTCATCTTGAAGCACCCTAGGTGAAAAACTGTGTCAACCAGGACTCAAATGGTGCAGATCTAGTCCAAGGAAGACATGTCTACTTAGAATCAAAGGAGGCAGAGGTTCACTCAGGGCAGGGCTTTGAGGCAGAAGCCCAGGGGCCCACTCAGAGCAAGAAGGCCCCCAGGAACAGAAAGGCTGGCTTACCATATGATGAAGTAATACACATGCCCATTTGAAGAGCACTCCACCACAAAGGCCATTTGATCTAACTGAAGTAATACACATGACCATCTAAAGAAAGGGATTCTGGCAAGACCATTAAGTCCAGGGTCTAACGTTACCTAAGTGCACCACTGAGTGGAGGTAAGTTATTGCCTTTTCTAGGCTGCTTTCACACAAGAAATGTTTGAGCCTCCAGTGGTTCTCCCACACTGGAAGCATTCAAGATGAGGCTGGACAGCCATCTGACAGGGATGCTCTGATTTGGATTCTTGCACTGAGCAGGGGGTTGGACTCGATGGCCTTATAGGTCCCTTCCAACCCTACTATTCTATGATTCTATGAGCCTATCTCCAACCATCACCTTCAGAACAAATTCCATACCTAGTCTACTGTAGTGAGAAGGGGCTGATTTCAGCTAAAAAAACCCAGGTGATCCCAGTTTGATAGGCACCCTGAATGAGTTGTAAGGGGCTATATGGAAATGCGGAGGGAGCAGGGGCCTAGTGCATATGATTTGTCCCAGTGCAACCTGTCACTGGGGCTACTGCGGGTGGGGATGAGAATCGCACCACCTAGGCCCAGATATGACTGCCGGCAAGGTGCTGCTGTGTAGTGTGCTTCTCATTCAGCATAGGGAGGGAGAAGCATCTGCCAGGTGAAGCACAGAGGGCAAAACTCCATATGCAGAGTTAGAGCATTACCCCCCACCACCTCCACCCGCCACAAAAAAACAGCCCTCTGCATCATTGTAGAGGCCACCAAGGCATGTGGGAAGCAGCTCTTGAGAAACGTGCACACTGCTTCCATCTGCCCAAACTTCATCCTGTGAAATCTGCATTCTTATCAGGCCCCCAGTGCTCACTGTGCCTGAAGCCACCAATCACCCTGCCCAGAGTCACTTCCAAATTGATCCCCAGACTTTGAGGTTCTGAACTGTCTGCCTTGTTGTAACCAAAGTGGGACTGACACACTGGTAATTCTCCATTGTTTCATTCTAAAAATTCAAACTTCGCACAGCGCTCTGCACATGCGCACTTTGACATAGCTTTTAGTGCCTTCCATTTATCCATGTCTTCCCCACACCCCAAATTTTACATGCACATGCACTGCAAAAAAGGAAAGAAAAAAAAGGAGAGAGGAAGAGTGAGTTTGTTCGTACTTAGAGTTGCAGAAAGATTCCTTTTGTGACAAGTTTGAGTGATGCATAGGAGAGCATAGACACATCAATAAACACCACCCAGAAAGAAATGTGAGGTGCTTGTACACTTGATCATGTCAAAATTGGTAGGGTTTTTTTTTTTTTACTAGTCTTTTCTTTCTTTCTTTTAAATCGATGCACATGTTCATGCCAGTAATGTAGAAGGGTGTGTGTGTGGGGGGGGGGGGTGCAAATACAAGGAAGAAACTGAAAAGTGTGATAAACTATGCATGCTTCAATTCTGGGATTCCAGTCAGAAAAGTTCCCCTAGTTAAATCATAATTCAGGAGGAGTGGAACTCAGAGAAACAACAAAAGGATGGAATGAGTGAAATCCTGTTATTCCTTCCCTGCTCACTTTAGTCCTCAGCACCAGCTAGTACCAAGCCCCTAGCAATCTTGGCAACCCACCTGCACATAAGCAGATAACAGCGATGAGGTGAAGAGCTCACATGGGGGTCATGATGCATTGCAGGTTTGTGCAAAGTAGGAAGATTAGAATTTCAGATGAGCATGGGAAGCTGCCTAATACAGAATCAGACCTTGAGTCCACCTAACCCAGTTCCATTGACCCCAACCAGCAACAACTCTCAGAGGACTCAGGCAGACATCTCTCCCAGTTTTTCTGCTGCCTGAGATCATACAATCATAGAGACAGAAGGGGTCTTGGAGGTCATCTAGTCCAACCCCCGCTTGATGTAGAATCTGCCATGCAAGATGCAACTACATCATCCCTGAGATTTGGCTGTCCAGCCTCTGCTTAAATACCTCCAGCAAAGGAGACTCCACCACTTCCCAAGGCAGCCTGTTCCACTGTCAAACAGCTTGTACCATTTGGACATTTCTCCTAAAGTTTAGCTAAAATCTACTTCCCTGCGATTTTCACCCACTGGTTGTGAGCAACAGAAAACAAGTCTGCTTCATCTTCTGCATGACAGCTGTCATGTCCCTCCTTAATCTTCTCTTCTTATGGAACTCGGTTTCCAGATCCCTCGGCATCCTGGTCACCCTACTTTAAAGTAGAGGTGCCAGAAATGGCACCTGGCCTGTGGGCACATGATGCAGCCACCTTGCTTAAGCTAAGCAGGTCTGGGTTAGGTCCGCATCTGGATGGGTGAACACCTGGTAACCCCAGGAATGCTGCCATGATGGAAGAAAAGTGTGATATCAACATACTTAAAGAAATTAAATGTTCTCTACCACTGAGCGATGGCCTCTATGAATGACCATGTACCAAGATTTTAAAATGCACTGCACTCACAGTCAAGCTGTAGCATCTGAGAATATGCACAGTATGCTTTGGTTTCATGTAGGCCAGGGGTGGGGAAACTTCAGGTGTTGCTGGACTTCATTTCCCATCAGCTCTAGCCAGCCTGGCCAGTCGTGAGGGATGATGGGAGCAGCAGTTCATCTGAAGGGTCATGAGTTTCCCTGCCCTGATGTAGACTGTTGCATTTCAAGATCCTTTTTCCCACTCAAGACAGCAAACAGAACTGAGAACTGGGAAGGGGTGTGGGGGAAAGAGGTGAGATGTTCGTGTACAAATTCTCCTAGAGAATTTATGTAAAAAGTGGAATTTATATTATCCAAATTTCATAGTCACTGATACTGTCGGGTTTAGGCATTTATTAATATTTTTAAAGGTGTTGAAATATTGACCATAGCAAATGGACACTTGACATTGTTGCCTTAAAATTCATCAACAGGAGTTATGATTGATGGGGCCGAGTCAGCCAAAGTGAAGCACCTTTAAGTCCCATTGGTTTCAAAGGGTGAGATTTGAGCATGTGGTTAATCTTCCTGTTGAAGTCAATGGAACTGAGAAGTGCCTAAACTTTGGCTGAATTATGAAAACGACTTTTGAAAATGTTTGAAATGCAACATGTGAAATTTGAATTCTGATTTTTTTTTTAAAAAAAAATTCCTGGCTTCCTAATTGGTGTAAAATTTCATTTCAGCTTCAGCAGCAAATGCACCTGTCCTTGACTCCAGCTGGGAGACTGATGTTGTGACCTCAACTGCATTTCTAGTAAATGCTTCAGAGTTTTCTCGACATTCACACTAGTGAACCAATGGCACTTGGTCACCAGCAGGTAACAGAGGGTCACTGTTTTGTGTGACCAAAGCTTCAAGCTGGGTTTTCAGAGGAAATTGGTTCCTTATTCTGGCACCAAAACAGGGACTGCCATCACCTCCCCCTGCTCCCCAATGTACCATACAAGCTGGATTCTTTTGCAGCTTGGACCTTGCATCTTGGCACTAAAGTCTCATGACTGAGACTTGTCCTTCCAGAAGCCACTTAGATGGAAGGTCTAGCTAACCTGTTGTCCATGGAAATGGAAGTGGTTTAATGGTAGGCAGGGGCCAGTTGGGGAGGGGGAAAAATGCACAAGCAGGCTAAGCTCCAGAGCTGCATACTAACTGGGAGATGAAAGAGCTAGAGGCCTTCTGAAGTACGTGCTGTCTCAATGATTAATGGGGGTGAGGGAAGGGTGAGGCCCAGCCCCTAGTAAACTACAAGATGGCAAAGTGATTCTAAGAACAACAGAGCAGTGTTCATGGAGAAAAGCTAGTCTGCCTATGCCAAGAAAATCTCCTCGTGCTGTTTTTAAAAGCCTCTTTATTTCCAGTATCAAAACAGTACATTAAAATAGATGCCGAGAGCCAACCAATCATTAAAAATAAACCAACAGTGATGTGTAAAGTACAGCCAAAGAATCGCTCACTGCAGCGGTGAGGTTGTGAACTGGTTCTTCTTATTCCAATGTGTTCGCTATTATTCCGCTTCTGATTGTGAGACAATAACCCACAGAGGCAGCCATTCACTTGCCCAGGAATTCTCTCTCTCTCTCTCTCTCTCACACACACACACACACACGCGTGCGCACACAGGTGATATCTGAGCTGTATCACAAGAGGTGTAGTGCCTTGTTTTAGTTTTATTTATTTTTTAAGAATGCAGCTTTCTATTTTCATCTGCGGTCTGTTGTGTTAGACACGCAGTGGGAGATGCTTTAGAAAGGCCTTTTTCTCAAAGAAATGTCGGGCTTTCTGAAAAGACGGCCCCTTTAATGCAGGGTGTCTCAGAGTGGGGTTGCCTGTTTGCCCTCTAGACTCTTACAAAGGTGTGGTGAGCCTAGTAAGGGATGGAAGAGGAAGTAGGTGGAGCGCCACAGTCCTGCCCCAAAAATATTTAGATGGGATAGATGATAGCAGGATAGGACAGTGCATCTCAAACTGTACTCTAGGGTGGGCAGGATCTACTTTGTTTTTTTTATACTAGACCCTTGAGTTCCACTAACCAGAGACTAAGAATGAAATACTAAGAATGAAAGAATTCTGAGCCCGGGGATTTGTTTTGAGTGCCAGAACTAAACTAAGTTCACAGTCCTTACACACACACACACACACACACACACTCTCACACCACTCCTGGTTACTCCAAGCTTTCTTATTTTCAGCACTACAATTGGTGTGTGTGTATGGGGGTGGGTGGGGAGGGTTGCTGCTATTGTTAGACAACTGGGAGTCAGAAATCCTTGCCCATCTACTGCAAATCACCCAGTCAGCAATTAGGGATGTACGGATTGTGTAAAACCCATTCCATCCATGTTTCATGGACTGTCAGGCACCTTTCATTCCATCATCCACCCACCCATGGAATTGTTCTTTTGTTTTGTTTCCGATTTGTGCAAATTTGCACATGTGAAATTGTGCAAATTCCCCCCAAATGTGCATTTTTACACTTTAGCCTATGGGGGAAATGCTCATTTTTGGCTGGGTTTTTTATTTTGCATATTTTTCTATAACGAAATTTGCGCAAAATTTGGGAAAGTAAAAAAAAAAACCAGTCTGCAAGTCCATGGAATCCACCCACTTGGGGAAAAGCTGGTCCACTGTGAGATCCAAAGGTCAAATTCATGAAAATCCAAACTCATTTGGTTCCATTGTGGATTTCTCCAACATCCCTACCAGCAATCCAGATCTACCATCTCTAGGGAACCCTGGAATTCTTCAGTAGCTTATCAAGGGTTCCTTAGATCAATGGAGATGGACAAACTTCCTTGAAAGACATCTTGAGCTGTGCACCACTGCCAATCTTCCTCTACAATGAACAGGGAGTTCTGGGTGCATTTCAAGGTGAAACCTCAGTTCACATAGATCTGCATGGGTTCCAGGTAAACTGACTGTGTGCCCTAAAACAGGGGTGGGAAGAAGGAAGCGCTCCAGATGTTTTGGATGTCAACTCCTGGCATTCCTGAGCATTGGCCATTCTGCCAGGGTCTTCTGGAAGTTGAAGTCCAAAATATCTGGAGATTACTGTCTGCCCAGCCCTGCCCTAGAGCACTACCCAGATTATTCTGCAATATGCAAGGGTTCATCAACAGAAAAGCCCAGATGGAAAAGGTGATCTGAAGATCAACATTTTGAAATTAAGCCAACTTGGGGGTAACCAGGAATAAGATTTTGTGTGGAAGGATTGTGAGCTGCTCCATTCAGGTCTGGCACTCAAAACAAATTCTTGGGCTTGGCATTCTTTCATTTTGGTTGTATGTCTTTTGCACCAGACTTTGGTTGATGGATCTTGGGGTTGTAGTAAAACACACACACAAAGCAGATCCTGAAAGTCTGAAGTATGCTCACTTAAAAGAGCTCTGCTGTTAGGGCAAGGTGCCTGCAGGAGATGCAGCATGGGTTTCACCCTGTGGGTCAAAGGATCCAAGTGAGGAGAAAATCAGGCACTGAGCATCTGAAGTGGACTAGGCAAAAAAGAAAAAGAAAAGTGGTGGTGGAAGTATTTAATTAAATTTTTGACTTTATGAAAATGAATGCCTGAAAAAACAAAGCAACAACATTGAACCTTCTCCCCCCCCCAGCATTGCCACCCTTTTAAAGAGGATCCTAAGACCGATAGATACAAAATGATGCAGATCCACGCCATCATCTTTCACAAAGTCATTCACCAAAGACTGTTAAAAATCATTTTAACACAATGCATAGACGGAATTATTATTATTATTATTATTATTATTATTATTATTAATCAAGCCACCCTGGCCTTGAATGTCAACTTTATAACATCCAGCCACAGCCCCTCCTCCACCAATGAATGCTCTTCGGTACAGTTAAATAAATAGGAGGTAATGGGTGGGCAGAGGGCTGAGGGGTGGGAGGCCTACTGTTGGTTGCACTTAGAGGTATTTTTTTAATGAGATAATAGGACTGTAGCAATTTCCCCTGCTTGGTTTCCATGGCAGGGAGCCCTCACAGATGCATAAGATTTACAGGTCCCTGAGAATCTCCCTGAGGCACAGGATGTGTGGTTAAATCTGCGTAAATGGGATGTGAGCTGGACAGCCCGAGCGGGTGATGGCCAGGGATTTCAGCAACACAGCTGTAGTCCAGGTTTGCTGAGGAGCAGTCGGGGAAGCTGAAGTGCAAGTCAGCCTCAGGCACATTTCCCAGGTAATTTTCTGGCATCTCGCTCGGACTCCCTTGCAGAACTGGAGATCCATAATGATGACCTTCTCCTTGCACAGAGAGGGGGTCGTATTCCAAGGAGACGGACGTTAAGGGGCTGTCAAAGAGAGGGTCTGTGTAAGCTGCTGAGCTATATATCCCTCCCTGGGCCTTGCTACATGAGCTGGGGTTGGCCATCTCATACTCAGCCTCCATCGGACTGTAGTAGACACTCACTTGGGGGCTTCTGCTTGGGGACTCCCTCGTGTTCCCCTTGGCCCGGCTGTCTTTCTTGTACTTCATCCTTCTGTTCTGGAACCAGATCTTGATCTGCCTCTCAGAGAGCCTCAGCAGCCGGGCCATCTCCAACCTGCGCGGCCGGCAGAGGTACCTGTTGAAATGGAACTCTTTCTCCAGTTCCACCAGCTGCATATGGGTGTAGGCTGTGCGGACTCTCTTGGAGGAGGAGAAGGTGGGTGGAGAGCTGCGGTCTAAAAAAAGGAAAGGAAAGGTTCAGTTCAGCTTGGACTCTAATGGGTTTGCAGGGAATAAATTCATTGCCTCATAAAACATTTGACCTAGGAAGAATCAACATTAAAAAAACCCCAGGGTGTATAACAGGGTTAGGCAACATGGTACCCGCAGGCACCAATGTGCCCCCAGACACCCTCCTTGGCACCCACCGAGACATCCTACCCAATTTTTATGTTAAAATATTTGTATATTTTCTCATTGACAACTGGGATTGCTTCAAAGGGAAGTGGGAACCTCTTGCTGCTGCCATCTTAATTTCCCACAAATGCCTCTGGGAAAGGTCCTTTGTGACTACCATGACAGCCATTTATGGTTTTGCTCAGGACAGTTTCTCAAATTTCTGAATGTGCCCACCGGTTGCCTACCCCAGCTGTATAATGTACAAATATGCAAATATTACACACTGCCTGCATTCAGATAAAACATTAGAGCTAAGGCAGAAGTCCTCAAAGTTTTCTCCGAACATTTTAACCGGTGCCCAGAACTGCCTCCCCTGTTTGGTGACAGTTGTTGGTGACAAGGTATCCATTCCCCTTGTACCTTGCAAAAAAAAAAGTTTGCTTATTCACTTGCATTGCCCTGCAGTGACATCATAAGAACAATAAGAAGAGCTGCGCTGGATCAGATCAAAGCCCTATTCAGTCCAGTATTCTGTTCCCACTGTGGCCAACCATATAACTACTATGGGAAGCCCACAAGCAGGACATGAATCCAACAGCACCCTCCTGCTTGTGTTCCCTAGCAACTGGTATTGAGAGGCATACTGCCTCCGATGCTGGAGGTTATATAAAGCCATCCTGACTAGTAGCCATGGATAGCCTTCTCCTCCATGAATTTGTCTAATCCCCTTTTAAAGGCATCCAATCTGCTGGCCGTCATTGCATCATCACGTAGCAAGATCTGAATGACTGCATGGTACTGCGACATCATCCTGCTCACTGTGTGATCCCTGATTGGGTGGGATCTCCCATCTGATAGGGAGGAAAAAGCAGCGGTCTGAGGGATAAATGATGCCAAAAAAGCCAGGGGAAACAATGCTGCCAAAAAGTATTGGTGGAGGAGAAAGGGAGCATTTGCCCAATCTAAACGTTTTTTAGGATAAATTTCTATCCTATCCCACCAAAATTGCTCATTTTTACTCTAAAAACTGAAATGGGAGATTATTCCATGCAGCTCAGTAACATTTTGGGTCCTTTCAAAAGATAGTTGGGAACATCTCGTGTTCTCTACATCTCTCTCTCTCTCTCTCTCTCTCTCTCTCTCTCATATCTATCTTTTCCAATACTCTATTCGTCTATTCTGTCTCTATATCCAGCTAAATAATTGTACATCTTTCTATATGTGTCTACATTCATCCCATTTCTAATGGATAGTTAAACAAAGAGATTCATCAAAGTGTCATTAAGAAAAAATGATTTTTATTTAATGAGAAATATGGGTATTCTCATAATGTTAGTTTTTGGTGAAGAATGTAGAAACAATATATTATAATTAGAACAATTTTGACAGAAAAAAAAAATATGTATTATAATGCAGGATTCCTTAAGCAGAAGCCTAGTTTCTCCTATGGCCCAGGACAAGGTAGGATATAAATGTAATTAATTAATTAATTAATTAATTAATTAAACCATGGAAACACTTTCTGAGTAATTGCCCAAAGGATGCTCTGAGGGCACATGTTCTGGTTCAACTACTAAAGCTAGGGAGTTTGGCCCTAGGTTCTGCAATGGGGGACCACCGGAAAACCATATGTAAGGTGCATTTATTTCCTTAGAGAAAGGACAGGGTATAAATGTAATAAAGACATAAAGTGCTGTATATTAACAAGTATTTCAAAAATTGCTAGGAAAACTATAGTCCAGATCTGCATTTCCCATCATGGAACCCTCCAGATGGGCTGGGTCACAAGTCTCATCTTCCTCAGTCAGTGTGGCCTACTTGCTGGGGAAGATGGGACTTGTAATCCAGCCCATCTGGAAGGCTCCACATTGAGGAAAGCTGATCTAGATGCACATTGGCACTAAGCACAGGAGATGACAGATAAAAACAAAGTACCTGAAGAAGGAAGGCTGGTGTTCTGCTTGGTGCTGTGTCTGGTCTCCTTCATCCATGGGAAGACTTGTTTCGGTAAGTGGCCCTTATGTGCTTTGCTAGTGCCATTGGTGGAGGTACCACAAGGATTGGAAGAGGTAACCGGTGGAGGCTGTTGTAATCTTGAGGTCTGATCATTGCTGTTCCCTAGAGATCTCAGGGATGTCTCTTGGGTACCTTTTTGGTCTGTTGGAGACCCCATAGATGTTTCTGGCTCCTGGTTTACCAATGGAGCCGGAAATGGTTGTTGACTAAAATAATCCCTCCTAATGGGATCTTGGCACAGACTGCTTTCCGAGGACTCCTGGTCATCTTCATGAAGAGCCTTTTGCATTTCCTGTTCTTGTCTGACTGAAGGGATGGGGAAGGAGACTGAGACCTTGAAATGAACGCGAAAGGAATCCAGACAGAGCTCCAGTTACTGCTGCTGAGGAAGGATCCTCCTCAACCAAGTGTTCCAAAAGCTAAGAGGAAACATTCTAAGAAAACATACCCTGATTTCTTAACAAGAACAATGCTCACCAGCCATTCTGGCCTCTGGGCCAAACCTGCTAAAAAAGGAACATGAACTTTAAACAAAGGCAATCTTTTGTGTTTCAACAGGTTTAGAGTTGAAAAAACCTTGTTCTCAGAAATGATCCTTCGTAAATGTCTTTGCAGATGCCCCAGATAGTTGATATCTGGATTTGCCCTCCAGTGAGTTCATTTCAAGATTTAAAATCTGATAGTATTTGTGAACTGATACATAATGGTATTTCATGTTTGACAGTGTTTTATTGCTGACATGCAGTAGTGTTTAGTATTATATGATGTTTGAGAGTTGACATGCAATGATATTCAATGGTTGACTTGTCAGGTAACTACAATGATATTTAGTTATTTGATAAGTGGGACCAACAAAATGTTGCAAAGTGGAGTGCTCCTGTTCAGCCTTCCAATCTCCCAGCCAGCCATGCTTTTTTTCATGATATTCCATTCCATCCCATCCGCCCTGCCCCAGACCATCAGAATTCTGTGGCTACTGAGCATGCTCAGTCCTCATTAGGCAGTCCTTGTCATTCCCCCACCCCACTTTTTAGGGTCCCCCCCTAAATTTTTTTTGTCGTTCTGCAAACCTTGGAGAGTTCCCCCCAAACATGACAATTCTTCCCTCTTGTTCCTAGATGGTGGCTTTTGGGCTACATAAGGATAAAGCACTTGGCGAATGTTCACTATTCATATATATATATCATAGTATTTGCCAGCTGAACGTGTATGAGATTATATTAGTTTATATTGGATACCTGCCAAAATAAAAAATAGAATCAAGTGATGCCACTAAGTCTAATGCACTCAAATTTGAAAGAGAAGCTCTCACATTCAGAATTTGGATTCTAGTTTCAAATTCAAAATTTGAACAGCAAAAGTTGACATTCTGGTGAATTTTTAATATTCATTTCAGTGCTCACCTTGTTCCATCTCCTTTACTGATGACAGTCAAGGGCAAGCATGCTAGGATGATGCTGATGAACCGCTCAAAGAGTATAATATGAAGATGAGCTCCCAAACCCCTACAATATACTAATAATTCCTCTCTATCCAGCACCAGACAAACACTGTGCATGTATGTGCAGTCTGCTGGTGTATATGAGGATAAATATGTCCTTCACTTAAGGGCAAATAATCTCTCCAAAACACAGAGGAGTTGATGGAAAGAGTGGGCCACTTCACATGACGCGCCGGGCTCATCGATTGTTGTATAATCCATGATGAGCTGTGGTGCGTGCTAGGCACCATTTTGAATATGCAACCCCCACTTGGGGTTTGCTGTGTCAGGCGAACCCAGCCATTGCCAAGCATTAGCTACTGAGGTTTGGGACAAGATGATTAGTCTATAGCAGGGGTGGGCCTCTAGATGTTTTGGCCTACACTTCCCATCAGCCCTAGCCATCGAAGGCAATGGTGAAGGATGATGGGAGTTGTAGGACAAATAATCTGGAGGGCCATAAGTTGCCCAGCCCTGGACTATAGCAATCCTGTAGCCAGAAATATTGTGATGGGGCAAGAGTGGTGTGTGTGTGTGTGTGTGTCTGTGGGAGGTGGGGTGCTAAGTATTTACTGGTGCAGGAGAACTGGAGGTGAATGGAAAATAGCAACGACAAGAAAAACTTGGTAGAAGCAGCATCGGCTGCGATTCTAAACTCATTTACCAAGGAATAACCCCGCTGAATACAGTGGAACTTACATCTGACTAAACATGCCCTGCATTGCACTGTAATATGCTTAAATGTTAAGTTTTTCCAATGGATTAATTTTTTTTAGCCAAAATAAAAACCTAATTTTAATACCATTAAAAACATTAGTGCCAAGTGCTTGGCAGTCCTTCTTGTGTCCAATGGTACCATGGAGATGGAGAAGGCTTTTGTACCCTACATGACTATAAGTGTAAGTGTTGTGGGGTGTGTGTGTGTGCAACTTATGGCTTCTGTTAGGATGATCCACAGGAACCCTGGAATCAATTCCATTACTATTTTATTACTGGGTCAGGCAGGGGGAGTACCACATCTTATTTTAGTGAATGGGAGATTTACCCTGAACCCATTTCCCACATTACACATCCAAATCTATGTTCATCTAGGAAGTGCCGCCCACAGCATCTCCTTGATGGGTGTACCTGTATGATAATGCATGTTTGCACATAGTTGTCACATTCACACTGTACCATTTTAGATGTACACTTAAAACATCATTGGTATACACTTTTTTAAAAAACATGATGTGTCAAATGGCACCTCCTATTGCCATCAGTGGCAATCAATCAATCAATAATCAATCCATCCATCAATCAATATCTCTCTCATTTCCAATGGATGAGGATTGGACCATGGATGTGTTAAATGACCATGACTATTCAAAGGCAGGTTGTCTGTATGCATAATGCTCCTAGCACAGGAAATGCTGCACAGTAGAAAATTGGTGATTGTACTACAGAGGGGTCTGTATTTCATAATTGCTATTGATGTCTATGTTAGCAGTAATGGCTTGTTTCATGTAAATACTGAAATGATTTGCGGAATAAATATTTGGCTTGCAGTCAATACAATATCTATTTGTATAAAATTTACCAAGTGTGACCGGGTGAAAATAAGCAAGGTATGTTTTTTAGCACTTCCCCTCCTTCCCCTACCCAATGATCTGAAGAGTAAAGGTGTATATAAGTTCTGCAGCAGGTTTTTTAAATACTACTACTACTACTACTACTACTACTAATAATAATAATACTTTCCTCAAAGAGACAAACAGAGGCTATTGGGAAAATTGTTGGCCTGTAGAAATGGTGGCAAGCATACAAAAGATCTTAGAATTGTGTACTGGATTTTGCAAGAGCAATGGGAGCTAATAATATTCAGTTGGCTAGTAAGCTATATGAACAGCTGTCACCTCACTGATGGAAATGAATGGGCCATCAATACACTGTCCTAAGATAAATTCATAGCCAGAGAGCAGTGTATACTGTACACTTGAACAAATCTGGATCATAGTAACCCCAATTTTGCACCAAGGAAAAACTGAATCCTCAAACTTGGTTTTCATATATTTGTTTATTTTTGTAAAATTTATTCAGTTTAAATAAAGGGAAGGGGCAAAGAACTATGTTATATCAAAGCCCAGATCACTAGAAATCATAACAGCCACTTTTAAGCTTTCACTAGGCATTACTCACCCAGTTTCAAACCTATGTTCACCACAGTCATTTGGGCTAGAGACTTTCTTTTAAAAAAAATGAAAACAGATCCTCAGGAGGTTGTATTCTGCACCCAGTCAATTCTGTGCTTTTGCAGACTTGCAGAATACACATAACCTCATGTACAGGCTGGCTGCCCATTGAAATCCAAAGGTGTAAATGAAAATATGTGAATAAATGAATTTCTACTAATTGTGTGCTGTTAGCTTTACCTATGTATATTGCATTTGGTGAGTACAAAAGCTCTCTCAGTGTGACAGCTGATTGGTGATAGTGGACAACTTACATATGATGGGCACAAACCAACAAAATTTAATTGTCACTAATGTACTATTGAAAGCAATTATTAACTTGAGTCTCATTGATTTCAACTGGAATTAATTGTGACCAGCTTTTGCTGGATTGCACTAGAGGGCTGCATTTTATTTACCTTTTTTTGTATTATGTATGTTCGTATAGATCATCCTATTCTTTGAGTTCAGGATGAATAAAGATATTCACTAGCTATGTGGAATGGGGACAGGGAGCAGTTCAAGACTTTGGTCCCCTTAGGGATATTTCATACAATTAACTCAAATATGATGATGATGATGTCTAACTTTTGTACTTCTCAAGATATAAGAAAAACATTTTAGTTTATTAAAATGAAATACAATTTTATTAAAATGAATTATTACAACAACCAGGCCGCAATCCTACACATACCTGTCTGGGAGGACCTATCTACTTACTAGTAGACATGCATAGGATTTTAATTTATATACATGTGTGTGTGTATATATATATATATATATATATATATATATAAAATTCCTGGCATTTAGATTGTTGCTGCTTCAAACTTATTTATAATCCCCCCCCAAGTACCCCCTCCCAAAAAGTTGGACAAGGAGGAGATGGGCATGCTTGGAATTCCCACTGTGATCAATGAAACTTAAATTTTAAGTAAAGTGTCCATAGGAAACAGGTGGCAGCCTAACTGTGTGTCCATAAAGCCTGTCACACCTTTAAAGGCCTTTAAAACCCTGTCCTCTCTTTGTCACACTTGGCTCCTACTACATCCCTCCTATCTCACAAGTGTTCTACACACTGCTTCCTCCGTTGGCATACTTTATGGTCCCATAGGTGGACTTTGCTCAAATAGATGGGATTCGTTTGGGTAAAAAAAAATACCCCAAAGTGAAGTGTGTGTGTGTGTGTGCATGCACATGCACATGCACATACATATGCATGTACATATGGATATATAATACTTATGGCTCTCCAGTCTATCATCCTGAAGTTTCAGGGCAGCTTCCCAAATTCACACTGGAGCAATAGAACTTTCAACTTTTCAGGGCACTAGTTCAGGGTTGGAAGCCATCAGATATGTCACAGGCTGCAATCCTATGCACACTTACCTGGGAGTAAGTCCCATTGAACTCAATGAGTCTTACTTCCAAGTAAGCATGTATAGGGTTGCAGGGTTAAAGGGCTGATTTAGATGATGGGGATGAGGAATGGATTTGCAGCATAAAAATATGGGGACAACCTTGGTGGATGGAACCAAATCCATCTGGTCTGATCTTCTGTTTCCAAAAGCACCCAAGTAGGTGTATGCCTCTGGAAACTCACAAGCAGAGCATGATGATTGTTGTTGGATAGTCACAGGTAGACTTCCTCTGTCCATGGAGATTCCATCCAGCTATCATAATGAATGGCTGTTGATAGCCCTACCCTCCAGGAATTTGCCAAATCTTTTCTGAAAGCCATCTGGGCTAATGGACACCACACCATCTTGTGGTGGTGAATCCCATAAGTTAATTAGAAGTTGTGTGAAGAAGAAGAAGAAAAAGAAAAAGAAGAAGGAGGAGGAGGAGGAGGAGGTCTGTCAACTGAGCCCCCCACGCCACCTTGCAAAGGCATCTTAAAAAAAAAGCCCGTGAAGAGGCAACCCCCCTGCCTTTTCCCTCAGTGAAACAGAAGGATGCCGTTCACTATAACCTCACGTTCATCCCTGCATGAAACTTCAGGCTACCTATGAAATGATTGGAGGCCATCCATAAGTAACCCCTCTTACAGAGAAAAAGAAGGGGGAGGGGGAGAGAGAGAGTTTTGAAAAATATTTCTCAAAACAGGACGGAAGGACGAATTTTAGAAAATTAACAGAGGTAGACTAACGCTTAAAAACTATATCGCTTCATTTCAGTTTCCCCCTTGAATCTATTTCGGCAGAGGGGCTCTTGTCTCGCGCCTCGTCTAAGCGCCTCTACAGCTTTTTCCTGAGCGTTTGGCCTTTTGAGGGCATGTGAAAATTTAAAAATAAAGTATTTCAAAGAGGGCATAACTGGGTCACTCCTTTCTTCACCCATCAGCCCACCCTCCTCTTCCAAACCCGATCTGTTTTCTTTTTATTTACACGGATGAATTCGACATCGAATTTAAGTTATCTTACTTGCGCGTCTACTTTCCTCGCTAAGCAAACTTGAGCGCTAATTGGAGAGGGTGGGATATATCCCTTTTAAAAAGAAGATCCTTTGCTTTTAATAGAACGGGTTTGTTTTTTTCCTATCATGGTTTTTTGTTTTGTGCTGCTGCTGCTGTTGTTGTTGTTGTTGGTGGTGTGTGTGCGCGCGCGCGTGTTTAAAGTTTTCGTTCTAGATCTAGACGAAACTTGGCCAGGCTTTGGGAGAACGATGGATGACTTTGAATTGCATTAACAGAACTTCTCGGTACTACGTATTATTTATATGAATATATGCTTTCACATGTGCAATAAGCTCTTACTAAGGGTGCCTATGTACACACACGTTAGGAGAAACTTGTAGGGAACCGACAGGAATTCAGAAATGAATACAGTTACATAGAACTGTGGACATATAACTAGGCAGGATACTTTCTAAGTACAATCTCTGCATACTGATAAATATAGGTAGCCCGTATATTTATCAGTACTTGGTACCAAGTCAGCATAAACGTCTATCCATCCAACCCATATTTCCGAAAACCTCAAGGCCAAACAGTAAAACATATTGGGCACATAATCCAGCACAGAATGAAGCGCTCCGAAAGAAACCCATTGATTTCAACGTGCGTAAACGCATTGGATTCTGAGTTGGACGATGGCCGTTCAGTTTAGTAAATTAGTTAATCTTGTTGGCAAGGGAAGAGAGACCCTAAGCATGTTCACTTGGAAGTAAGGCCATACGGAGCAAAAGGTCTTCCTTCCAAGTAAATGCATTTTAGGGTGATGGTGACAGACAGACAGACGCCCACAATTCAGATTCAACACACTTCTCCACAGAAATCAATGACATTTAGACATTTTTTTTGGAAGTATGGCCAGGGGAATTTAAGGCTGCAATAAACCCTTTACATAGAAGTAAGGTCCATTGGAATCGTGGGGACTTATGTTCGAAGTCAATGTGCTTAGGATCAAGGCGAAAGGCTCCTGTCCTGCCTTCCCAGCTTAGCCTAGCTGTGATGTAGAGAATGGAGCTTAACACAGAGAAAGAGAATGCAGTGACTGACGCATTCGGAGCCCATGGGGGGACTGGCTACTGGACTGAAATTCAGATCCTCTTGAATCGATTTGGGAGAACACATCCAACTAAGCACCTTTTCTTCCAAATAAGTTTCATTGGAACTTGCTTCCAAATGGTTTAGAGTTAGATGACGTATGTGTCAAGAATGTGTCTTTATAAGAAAAAACACACAAAACCAAATTTTGTGAGCAGTAGAAAAGGGGAATATTTCAACTAGCCATTGTGCCAGCTTTATGTTATTTTTGAACTTTGGATTTTGGTGTGCGTGCATGCCTGTGTGTGCGTGTGTAAAGATATACACACATATATACACTCCCTGGTCACTTTGCAATATGAACTAGACGGTAAACATACACACTTGATCTCTTAAGATATTTGTATGATACTATCAATTTCAAACGGTTTATTTTACAGGCAAAGATGGGTATGGGTGTTGCATATGTTCCATATCTACATCCCCATACAGTAGGAACTGGAGGCTTGGGTTTCTCGGTTACATATTATTTTGTTATTTCGATACATTCATTTCAAGAGAAAGCTCTAGGCTACATTACTTGGCAGGCAGGTCACGTTATGCAAATCCAGGCTTGATTCTGCAGTATCTTTTAATTAATTTATTTATTTTAAAAAATCACCATTGCTTAAAATAAGACTTTTGCCGGGAGAGGGTCATTTTAATAACACTTAGCATGGAAGGGTAGGGCAGAAAAACCAAATAATGCACTACTCCCCCCTTAAAAAAAAAAAAAAAGAGGAGTCCTAATTTCTCTGAGATTTAACATGAAGCGAGCTTCAAAGGGCTCCTTCCATATTCGCTTCACAGACGCCCCCCCCCCCCAATCTAGATTAGCAACAAAGAAAGATGGGGTGGGAAAAGAAGAGTGTTGAGTGGGGGGCTGGGATCAGACCAATCCCTCCCCCCCCAAGACCCTCGTCTTCTTTTGTCTGAAGATCCGTGTGTCTGTGTGCATGTATTATATGCATATATTATTTGTATCTGTTATACATTATTATATGTATCTATTATATATTAAGTGCGTGCGCACACATACACAAGGATCTTATATATAATGTATAACTAATCAGTTAGATCCCTGAGATCTGATTTCTCCTCATCTACAAGTAAATCCGGGGGTTTAGGTTCAATTATAAACGATTTTGCACTAGAGAAGATGAGAGAGACAGAGAAGGGGAGAGAGAGAGAGGAAGAGAGAGAGAGAGAGAGAGAGAGAGAGAGGCATTTCGAATAGTCACACTTGTCAAGTGAGACCATCTTTTAGCTCTCAGAAGCAGCAAATCCATGTGAACTCTGGGTGAACCAAGATTGAAGCAATAAATCATCGCTACAAAAGCCGGCTGCTGCATACGAGTTCCAGACCCTTACCTTTAACGCTTTCACGGGCGAAGACGGAAAAGCAGAACTACATAAGTTCACATATCTCTGCGCAGCCTAAACAAGGAGGGGTCCGGGGGGGGGGGGGAAGCTGTGCATCGAGGGGGACGAGGTGGGAAGGGCGGATTTCTTTCTTTTCTTTCTTTTTTTTAAGGGTAGGGGTGGCATTGGCTTAATAGAAGCAGAATATGCTCCTGGAGTGGTGGTTCGAAACGATGGGGGCAAGAGGGAGGGGCCGGTGTTTGGAAGGGAGACGGGGACGTAATCGAACGTCATTCAACAAAGACAAGGGACAAGAAAGAACCGGCCGTGGGGTGGAGGGGAAGGTGGGTGCGGGGGGGGGGGAGGTGTGGCTGAGAGAGAAAGAAGAGGGCCGATCAAGGGAAAGGAAACTGGACAGCATAGTATATATTGGGGAGGGGTGGGAGAGTCCACTTGTGCGGTTGCACCATTGTTTTTTGGTGTTGTTGTTTTTTTAAAAAAGTATGGAAATGCATGCAGGAAACAACTTAGTACGTTGTGACCCATCAATGGGCCCATTCATTTTGAAATGCTTCACGGGGAGTTAGGGCTCCAATCCGAGGCGCACTAGCCTGCTGGGAGTGCGCCAGACTCAATCCAATGGGGGCTTGCTTCCGAGTAAACATGCATACAAGTTCCACTTGTAATACTCCCAGTCGGTTTATATATCAGGAACAGCCTCTCTTCCTTCCTCGAACTTTCTTAACCGCGTCAGCTCACAAGTACTCCCCCCCCCCCCATCAGCCTTTCTTATGGGCCACCTCGTATGATTCACACGTAAGAGTCGCACACACTGCTCGGTTTTCTGTCTCCAAAATAGACGCCCTTGGATGTGTGTGGGAGGAGTTGGCCAAAATCGAGGCTCCCTCGTTTGAAATTAACACAAGCGGGGGGGGGGGGAGTTTCACACACGCTCATGCGCGCGCGCATGCACACGCACACACACACACACACACACACATAGTTGACTAATCTATTATGACAAACAATATGATGGATATAGTTTATGTTAATCGCCATGCCCTTTCCTCTAGAATTTAACTGTAAGTTAATGGACACCGGAAACTAGAATTCTACATGGCTTGCTAATGGGTTTAGGTATTAGCTAGTTCTAACGATGCATACAAATGCACTTGTCTCTGTAGGCTGTCTTAAGATTTATGGCTCTTTTGCCTTCTGTGGCTGTAAACAAGGAGGGGAAAAAGGAGGAAGAAATCCCAGACTCTGTGCTATTTAGTACCTCCACGGAGCCGTTTCCTTCTTCCCTGGGTTTCTTTTGGGGGGCGGGGGGAAAGAGAAATACCCCAGGTTGTGGGAGGGAGTTTTTGACTAAGTCTGCAACTTTTCCTAAAACGGGAGTCTGCTTTTGCCCACGCTTCTGTCAAGGGGGACAGCCACTGAAACCCACTTAGAAAGTCATAATAATAGTCATAATAAAGACTCCGCTGCAAAGGAGTTTCGACTCCTACACGATGACGAAGAAGAATGAGTGTAGATTAAGGTTCTGAGGGGTGTGTGTGTGTGTGTGTGTGTGTGCAGTTAGAAAAGAAAGTTTAATGGGGGGATATCCCCCCTCCCTTTAAAATACGCGCACACACAACCAACAACTGCTGCAAATCGAACAAAGAAACAATGACAGTTTGCATGTCACGGTGTGTGTGTGTGTTGGGTGGGGGGAGGCGAGAAGGTAAGAATTTAACTTTGTATTATCCCCCCCCCCCATTCATTTCTAGGACCAAACCCATCGCGAACAAAGTCCTTCTTTTGGCTGGGAAAGGGACAAGCAGAGCTGGGGAAATTCAACGGAAGAAAACATTCTTGTTTTTCTCTGTCAGATAATAAAATGGCGATAGATAGATGTTATTTATTAGTCTTCCGGTCTGATCTAGCTTCTCTTTCGTGACTGTCTCTTTCAGGGTTCCAAGAAGGACGGTCAAGGCGGTTCGGTCCGTTGGGTGCAGAAATAAACAAAAGGACACAAATAATGAAATGATTGCCTAAGCAGGTATATTGTTGGTTGTTGGTGGTTGTTTTTTGTAAGGGTGGATGGAACGGGGTAGGAGGAGGGCAGAGGATTGGGGAGGGGGTCTAAAAGAGGAAGAAATGTTGGGGAAATGGGATAGTTTTTGTGAGCCTGAATGTGTGCTTGGAGGGGGATGGGAACCCCTGTGAAGGTTTTCTCGGTACTGAGCGTGCAAAGTGGATGTGGTAAGGGAGGGGGCAGTGTATCGCGTTTGCTGTTGTAGAACGTTATCTAGCAATGAGAATGCACCGTTCCCATCTGAATAACCACCCTTCCCTTTGCGAGAGTGCTTGCAGCTTTTCCCACCCGCAAATTCCACTTAGCAAGGCCTCTAATATATATTTCAGTGGGGGGGGGGGAGTTAAATCCTTTTAATCAATTAAAACTTCAGTCAATTCTAACTTGAATTTAAAACATGCTTAGCTGCAGCTTTACGGAGGGGGGGGTGTTGTTGTTGTTTTGGTTATTGACTCTTCCGCCAATCTCACATCCAAATGAACTTACGGTTTTGGGCAGAGTTATGAGCCTAGGAGGCGGTTGATCAAGCGATTTACATCAACCGGGCGCTCGGTAGTACCAAGGACCTTATCTGCGATCTGATCTTTAATATTACCTTGCACCGTATTGTTTCTTTATCATTATCATCGTTATTGGTAGGAAAGGTAATTGGAGTTTTATTTTAAAAATGTTCTTTTCTCTTTTTTTAAAGGGAGTGTAGGTGGGAATGATTCTAGCGATAGCGGCATTCACTTTGGAGGGGTCCTTTGGTCACACGATTTGTTTGCCAGAGTTATGTTTTTATCACTGAACTTATGTCAGATTGCAGGAGCGTATTATGAATTACAGCTCTAAAGTATTTATAGATCAGGAAGGAAAGAACAAAAGAAAGAGTGAAAGAAAGAAAAGAGGGAGGGGAGAGAAAATGAAATTACTACCACGCAGCTCCATTCTATGCTTCTTTACTCGGAAGAAAGTCCTACTAAGTTCAATAGAGCTAACTCTCAAGTAAGTGTGCCTATGACTCCTACATTGGTGTTTTTGCTTCTATACTTCATTCTTTTTCAGAGTAGCTAATTTTTTAAAGAAAGTTAAACTCAGGACCTTTCAAAAGCAATTCGCTGGATTCCAAACGGGCAAAATACTCATTGGGATGATATTATTATTGTTGTTGCTGTGGTTGTTGTTGGTTAAGTGAGGGTGATTGTTTTGTTTTGTTTTGTTTTGAAGATGAAATGCAAAGATTCATAAAAACTGCAAAAGACTGTTGGCTAATTTCTGGGGGACCACACACAAGCAATTGCTGATTGCTGGGATGCTGGATTCGCTGGACCTTGGTCTGATCCATCACGGCACTTGTTATGCTCTTCAGCATAACTCCTCTAAACAAAAGTATACCCTCCAAATGTCCTAAAGCAGGGATGGTCTTACCCGATTTTTTTTTAAAAAAACATTTATTTATTTATTTATTTATCTATTTATTTATTTTAGTAGATCCCCGCGGCCCACCGAAGAGTTTTAAATTTGACAAAGGAAGAGTTGCGTACTTGAGATCACTTTAAACAGATTAGATCTGACTTACCAGTTAAGTGATCGGGACGGTGCACTCTAACTTTGTAAATCTAAAAAATCTAGGTGGACCACGGGGGAGTCTAGTAAAAATAAAAGAAAAGAAGAAGAATAGTAACCTTCCAAGAATGAAAGCCAGCTCTCTTTCGCGCCCCCACCCCCACACGCGGTTTTAGGATACTGAGAAAACACACTTTTGTTTACATAGCTAAACAGGGCAATGCTTACTTACTCCAAGTCAGTCCCACTTTATTCAGTGGGGAAGTGTGCACTGGATCCTTCAAAAACAAAACAAAACAAAAAATGCTCAAACAGATCAAAAATCACGGACACCCCCCCCCCCCAAATTGTATGTGTGTGTTGGTGCGGGGAGGGATTGGCTGGTGATTCCAGTCACTCTAAACCAGCCTGGATTGCTTGGAACATTCGCTTTGAAATTCATAAAATATTTAAAACTCCAAGTCAACCTTTTTCCTATTTATTGCCGTGTATAATTCAACATTATCGCGTATTAATAAGCCAATAATGATAATCTCTATAGGAAAAGCATGCTAGCTGGGCCGCTTTTATGGCTGCCCTTATCCTTTCTAATGACCTTTGGCTCAGCAGAGTAATAACTCATTACGGAATGAGCAATTGTCTGGAGTGCCTTAAATACCTCGCAATCCCCCCCCCCCCCCGTTCTTCTTCTTCTTTCCTCCCTATGCTCCGGACACTTCCAAGAAGAGGTACTGTGTGTATGATAGAATCGTCTTCCCTGGCTTGAGACAGTGTCAGGGGAAAGGAGAAGGAAAGAAGTCCAGAAGGTTTTCTCCCGTTCCCTTTGCAGCTGTAGCTACCATACAGAAACCTAAGGGTTTCTTGGTGACAGGGAGGGGTTCATCTGGATTTCCTAGATGTCGTTCCTTTCATGGTCTCCTGGCTCTTTAGAAAACAGCAAAATGTATTTATTTACATGATTTATATCCCACACCCTCAAACGTAAATTGATGGTCCCAGGGAGGCTAACCAAGTAAGAAACAACAACAATAACAACAGCAATAACAAAATATGTAGTAAAATAAAGTGTAGAAGCACAGACAACAAACCAGCACAGCAATGGTCCTTTCAGATGGATAGTAAAGCCAAAACTGCTCAAAGGCTGCAGTCCTATGCACACTAACCCTGGAGTAAACCCCATTGAACACAATGGGACTTCTTTCTGAGTAAACACGCATAACATTGCACTGTAAAGGAGTTGTGTGGGGAATGCTAACATTAGCAATTCTTAAAAGCCTGAAAAAAGTGATGGGTTTTGTTGTTATGGTTGCCAAAGTGGTAATAATGATTAGGGATTAGCATTTATACTCTGCAATAATAATAATAATAATAATAATAACAACAACAACAACAACAACCACCACAACATCCACAACCACAATAGCCTATGATCCTTATTGCACCTCAGAACACCATTTTGAAGTGAGTCACTATCCTAGACACACACCATCCTATTGTAATGAACTCCTTGTAATGAAGTATATTTTGCTTAAAGCAGCATAGTGACACCTTGGCAATGCTGGTATCTAAGCCCAGGATTGTCCAATATGCTATTAGCTGAAAGAGGCTGAGTCCAACTACTAGGTAACCAGCAGGCAGATGGAAGGGTAGGTGGAACTGAGGGAAAGATGATAAGTACTGTAAGATTATAAGATATACCACATTTGTTAGATTGCCCTCCCTCATATTTGTGTGGGTATGAAATTGCTTTTGTTTTTAAGCAAGGTTCACAATCCTGTGCACGTTAACTGTGAAGTAAATACTGCAGTGTTCAATGGGACTTATTCCTTAATAATTGTTTTTAGAAGTTGAATGGCAGCCTGAATTCTCAAATCACCTTGCAAGTTTGCAACACTGAAATGTACTTTTCTAAATGCTATTCATTCCTTGAAGAAAGCTGTAACTAGGATGGGCATAAATATTGTGATGCTCCTCCTGGCACTTAAGACTCTTTACTTAATTGTTTCTGATTGAATTAAAGACAACTTTAAAAGAAAAATATAGCTTTAGTATTATTTCCCCCTCCTTCAGAATTGCAGATCTCACTTTTGATATGCACATACACACCCACAAGAGAAAGCTGCACTCTGGCCTAATAGATTTGCCTTAAATGTTTTGAATGAGGACATGGTTTTCCTAGGGAAATCAAAGTGATTTGCTTAGGCGAGGCCATGAGGTTTCTTAAAAATATATATTTTGTATAGAAACAGTAAAAAAGACAACATGCACCCCCCACCTCAAACAACTACTACCCATCCACTCCATATGGTCAAAGTCTTCCCCAGATAATTTTAGAAGAAGTTAAATACAAAACCACCTTGTTGTGATATCAAATTTTAAATGCTTCCAATATTTGATATGAATGGGAACTGGCCATATTCCTCCCATCTATAGCCCATAATCACAAACGTACATCATTCCCTCTAGCCCAAATGTGAGCATATAGGAAAAGCTGAAGGTCAGAGTGTGGCTAGGTGGCTACTGCCTCCATGGTATCCTGAATATGTTCCTCCAACTTGCAGAGCAAGAAGATCAGGCCTGAAAGACCACAGGGGAATGCGGGTACATGGAACTGTGAACAAGCACAATGTCTAAGGTTGTAAAACATGTCAGTCCTCACATGTTGTAGGTATTAAAGCAGGTGCCTTAACAAAAAATTTCCATGACCACCCTTTTTTGTTTTTTTGCTACTTGATTGGATTTGAAAGAGCCTCAACTCACTGTTTTGATAGTACCATATTTAATATGAAGGGACATCAGATGCATAAATCCATGGATGGGATAGGTCAATTGCCAGTTAGTGAAGAGCATGGCAGGAGAGATGGAGGATATTTTTCAGTGATCTTGGAAGTCTGAGTTCCCACACCCAAGGGAATTTGCCTTTGTGCTATTCTAGTATTTTCATGCAGTGAAGTATTAGTGATACAGTGTGGAGAAGATGACTGCACCAAATTCCGATGGTGAAACTGACTGTAAACTTTCACCCATCACACCATATGGTCCTTCTTTGGGCAGAAATGGGAAACAGAAAGTGAAAATGAGCTCTCAAAACACATTTTAGACAAATTACCATTTTTTTAAGGTGCTAGACTGAATAACTTTTCAGTGTTCAGATATAAAGGTAATGAGTGAATGCAGCAAGCATGTGTATAAAATAACAGTTGGCTCCTTATCAGGTGTGGTGGCAAACCAGGGTCTGCTGGCGTGTGATGTGTGAGACAACCCTGGGATGTAATCCAGAGTCATTAAAAGCAATGAGAACATTGCCTATGACTTCAGATGGACGTGGGTTGAACAAGTTGGCCAAGCAGTCTCAGACCCCTCAGGAAGATAATGGGTTATTGCTAAGCAGCAACAGTATTCAAACACCAGAGAATCTTTCACACATACAATACATTGAAGGCCTATGAACATAAACACTTCAACATAATGACTATGGCTCAGCACATGCAGAGTGTGGCCACAACTGGCCCTATCAGAAACTGGAATTCAGCCCAAGGTGTGCTCTGTTCCCATTGTGGGCTGATGAGTGGTGAGCCAAATTCAACCCCATCTGAGCACGTGCTGATTTAGTTCTGTGAGCTCAGAACACAGCATGGGCATTCTTGGGTTTTTTCACAACTGAAGCAAAGACTTTCATTGACTTCCATTTCCCATGCAAGTGATTTAAATGGCACATACGATGGAGGTTGGAAGCAGGAATCGGCTACCTACAGGTAGGGATGCACGGATTGTGTCAAATTTGTTCCATCTGTGTTTCGCAGATTGTCAGAGCACCTTTTGTTCTGTTGTCCACCTATCCATGGAATCATTTTTTTAGTTTCCAAATTTATGCAAATTCACATTTGGCAAATGTGCATTTGCACGAAGTCGCACATGTGAAAATGTGCAAATTCCCCCCAAATTAGCATTTTCACACTTTAGCCTATAGGGCAAATGCACATGTTTGGCCATTTTTTTATTTTGCGTATTTCTTTAAGACTAAATTGTGCAAAATTTGGGAAAGTTAGAAAAATGGTCAGCAGATCCATGGAATCCACCCAACAGGGGAAAAGCTGGTCCGCTGTGGAATCTGCAGGTTGGATTCTTGAAAATCTGAACTCATTTGTTTCCATTGCAGATTTCTCTGACATCCCTACCTACAGCATTCATGCTTCATCATGGTAAGGCCAAGCCTGCTAACATCTGCACAGGCAGCAACATAGGCTACAACAGTCATTCCCGAGCACTCCAAGCAGGACCGGCCCAAGACATTTTGCTGCTCAAAGTGAAGAACAAGATGGTGCCCCTTCCCATTCCATGTATGAAAGCCAACTGGGCTGCCAGATGAATCCGTTTTCAGCACTGTACAGCATCCTACACTGCACCTGAAGGCAGCAGGCTAACTTTGGGGGCACAGAGCAGGCTCCATGGCACACAGATTTTTCCTCCAACGGCTTGCTGCCACCTCCCAAGATCTGCTGCCTGAGATGACTGCCTCATTCTGCCTAATGGTGGGGCTGGCCCTGACTACAAGCTATAGTAGCAGCCTTCCCCAACCTGTGAAGCTAATAAGACATTCTCGCTCAGTCTTCCCCTACCCAGTGCAATACAAATGTTTTGGAGTTCAACTCCCATCAGCCACAGAGAGAATGGTTAATAGTTAGGAATGCTGGGAGTTGTGGTCCAAAACATTTGGAGGGCACCAGGTTGGGGAAGGCTAAGTTATGGTGTCTATTTAGCCTTGCAGGTTGGGGAAAGCTGACTTATTAGCCTTGATGTTCCTGCCTTCTGTGATGTATTACGGTGAGTGTGTGTGTGTGTGTCTGAGTGAGAGAAAGAGATTCCAACAACCCTCCCCCCTCCCACAGGCATACATCAGTGATGTTAATGGGAGGAGGGCATACTTAAGAAACTACATGCAGAAGACAGTCGTTCAGCTGCTCTGAAGTGTTCACAAAGCATAACCCACATCGCAAAATCATCCCATTCCACCACCCGCTGAAGTGCTCAGGCAGACTGGTGCTGCGCTCTCGCTGTTCAGCCCACTGTTTTTCACATCCAACAAGGTTATAAATTCCAGGCCAAGTTTATTACAAGTTTATTACCTTAGCTGTAGTCATAACAACAACATGATATGAGGAATGATGTGATACAGGGTAAAAAAAAAAAAAGAAGAAGAAGAAGAAGGAAAAAAGGAAATGAAATGAAAACCACATTGCAAATATGGAATCCACACTGTGTCCTTTTGGCACTAGATGACATCAGATTTTACAAAATCCTCCCTAATTTTAGCAGCTGGATATACAAAAGTAGACACATTATGTGTAGCGGACAACTTTTAAGCATTTCCCCCAAACAGCAGTTTCAGATTGATTGGCGCATTTTAAATTTGGTTAAGGTCTGGAAATGGCCACTTCTGCTTGAAATCCACCTATAATGAACAGGACAACAAATAATGTGGAAGATGTTCAACAGCTTGAGACCTACTTATATAGAAACATTCCTCATAGGGGAGATCAGTTATGAAGTTCAATTCCAAGGACAATCTTTTGAATCATATGAGCTCCCTTTTAGGATCTAGATCCTTTTGTAGGCCCAGGATCCAGGGCTATGAGGGAATGGCTTGGCAGAAGTGTAATATGCTGCCCGTACCCCTATACACATATCTCTATGTAAAGACACTGACAATATCACCTACCTAGCTTCACAAATCAGGACATTTTGCAGCATCTACTGGATACTCCCATATCCTATGACTTGCGCTCTTATACTCCAGATGTGTTGATTCACAATAGTGCCATGTTGGGTTCCCACAATTTTAAATTAGGATTTCAATCTTTGCTCCATTGATAAACATTGAAAGAGAAGGAAAGGAAGGAAGAAACCATAGTGAGCAAAAAGAAGGTGAATTCACATGTGTTCTGAGATCACACTAAGTGATCTCAAGCAGGCTTCTTCTCTGAAATATGTTTTTTTTAAAAATCAATGTACCTTACTGTCTATATATAATAGCACCCTGACAATCATTTTCACATATAGATAAAGTACATAAACCAACACACATTCACCCGCACCTTTGACATAACAGGCATTTAGAAAATGTACTGTAGAAGGAGATGTGTAAAAACAACAGAACTGGTAATACATAACTGTATTGATCACATTCCACAGAGGCTAGGAAATGTCAAGAACCAATTTCTAAGGATCAACATATTCTGTTCAACTGAAGTTACTTTTAATCAAAGGGCATTGAGGCCTTCTTATATCACACCCGTGGGGAAAATACTAGCTTCTGTTGGCTGAACAGCTTAAAGAATTGCAGTGCTAGTGAATATTTTCCAAGGCAGGGAAGCAAAGCAAAGGACATCTAAGGTGCCCAGGATAATCCGTAATCTACCGCTTTGCAAGGCACCAAGACTACTGCAACTTTATAAAGGGCAATGGTTGGTTAATAACAGCATGTTAATTTGCTGGCTTCTTGCTATGATCATACGTCAGCCCTCTTCAAGAAACTAGGAAGGCAGCATTGAAAAGTATTGGGAGGGGGGAATGGGGAAGAGCTCATACTCATTCTGATTTATTAGTGGCAAAACAAATTCATTAGGGCTCGATCATCAAAGGGCTTACATCTTAAAAAGCTGGCTAAGGTGTAGAGCTTTTAAAGGCCCACTCTGTCAAAGGGAAATGAAAGGAAATTGGCATGAAGGGAATCAGCTATTCACCATGAGATGTGTGTTTTTTCTTTTCTTTTTCACTCTTTGCATGCTAATACCACAACTACTGGATTTGTGACAGAGTATAAAGGAATCAACAATGCTGCTGCACTGGGAAAGCTACTGTTGTGGGTGATTTTCTTACATGGACAGTGATTTTTCAAGCAACAGGTGCAATCCAGATCCCTCTAAATCATTGGGAGCTTTGACTTCAGGGCAAGATGGGATCAAAATGTATCCAAAGTTTTTGTACACCTGTCTGCCCTACTGTCAGTTTGAAGGCTGATTTTGCATCAAACATGTGCCAGTGCTCAGCCAGCACATGAGCTCCGCTCTGCACTGAACCACAGGTCAGTGAGACTTCAGATGTGAACAGCAGCTGCTCAGTCAAGGAGCATGATCTACACCAACATTGTAACTGATTGCTATTAGTGTCAGAACTATAGGTGGTGCCAGGGGATGATGGTGGGCAAATGTCTACCTATATGCCCACCTTGCTTGAATTAGAGGTATAGACTAGGTTCACATGACATGATAACCCACACTCAAAGCTTGAGTATGGGTTCAGCATGGGTTGTCGTTGGACTGTGGGTTGTTGAAACATGGGTTGTCATGTTGTCTGAGCCCAGCCACGCTAACAAACCATGATGTGTTAACCACAAACAACCCATGAAGAGAACCCATGTTCATTGTTGGGTTGTGAACTCTGGGTAGTTCCTTGATCTCAATTTGAGATCAAATTGCTTCCTTTAGCAGCTGCTGCTGCTGCTGCTTCATTGTGATCCCTTCAGCCACACTGTTACAGCTTCTTTCTCCTTAATCACAAGGGGGATCCCAGCTGCTCAGAGATCACACAGTGACTAGGTTTGCACAACTGGGAAGGGAAAATAAGCTACTGTGGCTTATTTTCCTGCTCTGCGTGTGTCAGTTGCACGTCACCTAATTATCATAATTACCCTTGTCCAGTGCTGCTTGTTGTTACATCTGAACCCGGCGAGGGTGGGTGGTGGTGGTAGTTTATAAACAACCCTAGAACAAGCCATGAATTCTGGGGTGGTTTGTAAACCACCCCCGTCGCCCATCCTCACTGGGTTTAGATGTCATGACAAGCTGGGCCCAGTGAGGGTAATTATGGTAATTAGGCAGTAAATGACCGGCATGTGCAGGGTAGGAAAAAAAGCCACAGTTGTTTATTTTCCCTCCCCAGCTGTGCAAACCCGCCCAATGACTGGGGTCACCCAACATGAGAAGCCATGGTGGGTTGTGAGCCATGTTTGTTTCAGGGTGGCTTTTCATGTTGTCTGAACCCGGCCAAAGTGGCTTGAGCGTGGTTAACAAACCATGCTGCCAGGTTTGGACAACACAACAAGCCACCCTGAAACAAACATGGCTCACAACCCACTGTGGTTTATTGTGCTGTGTGAACCCAGTCAGTGAATGGGATGCCATCCTGACTATAAGTTGTAACCAATCCAGTTTGGCTACGTAGTGACATCACCAGTGGTGTAGTGGTAAATGTTGAAGTGCATGTGCTCATCATGACAGTCCCCATAGCCACGCCCGCAAGGAGAGTCCAAAAATTGCAGGCAGCCACACCAACAAACTGTTTCTAGCAGTTTTCATCTCTCCCCAGGAGCAAGTATTTTGTAAAGCTAATGGCTCTTAATCACCCATTCAACATCAAGCCACCCAAAACACTTTGCATTACAACAGGGATATCTCACAACAATATATTCTTCCTAGGAGAATCCATTTCTCCCTAACTATTGTGATGATTCCAACTGAGCTCAGAGGAATCGGTGAAGCTTGAGGGGGGTGGTAGATGATGTCATCATCCCTGCTAATCAAAAAGTCCTAGGACTTCCACTCTGTGAGCTCTGGGTAGCACCGGACATCACTGAGGACAAATGAAGTCAGTTGAGGGGGGTGGGGGCGGGGGCGGGGGCGGGCAATGTAAATGAACAGGCAAACATTTGTACAAGTGTTGCTGAAAAATCAGAGGCATTTTTTGACATTGCTGAAAATATCTCCAAAAAACAGCAAGTGGTTCGGCTCAGCCCTAATATAAACCAGCCAAGTGGGAAAGGGGATTTGAAACTAATCCCCCATAGCTGACAGGGCCAGTTTCATGGAGGGTAAGGCTATCAATGGCTACTAGTCATGATGACTATATGTAAACTCCAGTATCAGAGGCAGTGTGCCTCTGTATCATGCCAATTGCTGTGGAACATGGGCAAGAGGGTGCTGCTGCATTCATATCCTGCTTGTGGGCTTCCCATGGGCATCTCATTGGTCACTGCAGGAACAGAATGCTGGACTAGATGGGCCCTTGATCTGATCCAGCAAGCCTCTTCTTATGTTCTTATGCACCACTCCTCCGCTTCCATGGATTTCTGTTCTGATGCAGAAGTGTGGTAGAATCTAGACCTACGCCCAAGAGAAAATAGCCCCTTAAAAATCTCCACCCTAGTTGTGGACAGAAAAAACAAAGGCGGTGGGAAACATCTCACTGAATTTCTTCAGGGGGAGGAGAAATTATCCATCTATTTCTTGAGGGTGTGTCTCACCATGAGCAGTGCCAGTAGCACAGCTTCTTTGTTTTTTTCTTAAGGTGCTTTGTTTTGGGGTTTGGGGTTTTTTTTTGCTGCTCCTGCTGCTGCAACTGGTAGCAACAGCAGCTGCACAGCCCGGTCACCATTTTGCATCCGCCATAGTGATGTGGGCCTAGCATCATTCTAGGGCCCTGGGGTGGGGGAGCACCATCCCCAAAATAGTGGAGAAAATTCTGCAAAGTTGCCTTCTTTTTGGAGGGTGGATGGGGGTGGATAATCCAATAGATTTTCTTAGAAAAATGTGTTTTAAGAAATGTTGGCTCAGCTCTAGAGGGTCCTCCTTGCCTCTTGACAGAAATAGATATTATCATTTTATGACTGACTGACAAACTGGTTACACGCACACTGCAGCAAGTGAACACTTGATAAGCAGCCATCCATGCTCATTTCTAGGTGGAACATGGAGGGCACAATCTTATTGGGGTAGGCGGCTGCCTCTGAACTCGGATGCAACCGCCTATCAAATGCAGGACAGGGGAAGCACAGAGGGGATCGCCCCCTTTGCATTTCAGCTGCCCTGCATTTGCAGCTAGACAGCCGATTTCAGCTGTCTAGCTGCAGGAAGGCAGAGCAGGGGAAGAGTCTGCTGGATGGCACATAGGATGTGTCATACCAGCATTTCTGCCTTCTCTGCCCCGGAATACCCCAGGAATGCCTCATTTTTGCTGCTCCACGCTCCTCTTCCGAGCGTGGAGCGCAGGGCCATTCAGAGCTGCCTGTGAGGCAGTGCAGGAGGGGGGAAGCTCTGTTCTCAGGGAGCTGATGTATCCTATGGTCATCTAGCTGCTGACTAGCAGCCATAGGATTGCTCTCTAAGCTGTCTTCTCCTCCCCTGCACTGATTCAGAAGATTATAGCTCTGATTCCATTGATACTGATGCCAGACCTCAGGTTCATCCTCACTTGTTCCCATTTTGACAGCTTTTCTGACCACTGACTGCTTTGGGAGTCTGGTTTGATGTTTTCGTGTGATCTCAATGAACCTTAATTTCTAGATACTGTCAAACTGGTACCACTTATTCATGACCTTCATGTGCAACCTGGAGTGGTTACCACCCCATCAGCTACTTTATCAGAAGTGCTTCTCTCTACAAAGGGCCTTCTACTAGGCAGCCACCTAAGTTATCTAGAAATATGAGAAGCCCTAGAACCTATACAAATGTTTGGTTTCTAGCTCCTGATTGATTATGACTGTAATCCTCAGAATTCAATTGCACAGAACAATCCCACAAAAAAGCAGTAAAGCTAACCCAGGATAAATGCACTGAAGATCACAGTCTAAATCAGGGGTGCAGAACTTCAGGCTCGAGGGCCAAATGCAGCCCTCTTGGGGTACCAATCTGGTCCTCTGAGGCTCCCCAGATGACCCTCCTTTCCTTGCCCACGCCCCTTCCTCTGACCACCAGTTGTTTGGTGGTTTCTCTGAACTTTGTGCAGTCTTTTCCCCTCCATTCTAAAAGGTTGAAAAAATTCTCCTAAGGCTTCGTTACCGGCAGTAAAAACTTTAAGCTAAAATATGTTGGTATCTTTGTTATTTTGGCCCCTCCCCTTTTGCCTTTGGCCCTGCCCACCACTAGAATGTGGCACATGAGAGTTTCTCCAAAACAGAATCTGGCTTTCTGAGCTAAAAGAGGTTCAACACCCTGGTTTAAATCTTACTGTATGCACTTTTTACTTTCTCCAATTATTATTATTATTATTATTATTTACTAGATTTATGTATTGCTGTCCGTATTTACAAAATATCAGTTTACAAGAAAATTTAAAACATTAAAATACATCATGATATGCATTAAAACAATTAAAATACATTATCGCTAAAATATGTCTATACATCATTAATAAAAACATTAAACCCAATTAAAACCACTACAACACATAATTACAAACAAACAGGGGCAGCACACCCAGTCAGGGAAGGCCTCAGTAAAGAAATGGGTCTTTAACTGGTGGCTAAAACATGTTATAATTGGCGCCTCCCAGATTTACGTGTCCCATTTGTATCAGCCCCTTCCTTCAGGGACCTTAGAACACTTTATTTCATTCATTCATTCATTCATTCATTCATTTCTATACCACCCAATAGCCGAAGCTCTCTGGGCAGTTCACAAACATTAAAACCAAAGAGCACACAATAAAACAATATAAAATATATAAAACATTAAAACCACAGGATAACAATACAACCAGAATAAAACCTAGCAGCAATGCAGGGATTTAGAATACAGATTTAAAACAGCAAAGCTAAAAGTCTAGAAAGTTAAAATGCTAAAATGCCTGGGAAAACCTGCCCCTTTTCCCAGTCTTCACCTGGCGCCGGAAGGAATACAATGTAGCTCCCAGGCAAACCTCCCTAGGGAGCTCATTTATATGGGGTCATCTCATTTAATTCTGACAACAATCCTGTGAGGAAGATAGGACTGATCTATATATCGGGCATTTCCAAACCTGGCGCCCTTCAGGAGTTTTGGACTACAAGTCCCATCATCCCCAGCCAGTGTAGGTGATGTTGGTGATGATGGGAACTGTAGTTCAAGCCATTTGGAGGGTGCCATGTTGGGGAAGTTAGTTGTTTTCCACTGGGAGAAAGCGGGTAGAGTAAAGGGGATCAGCCCCATATCTCTTACATGGCTTCTATGTTCCTTCCTACCAGAGATTTTTTTCCCCATTGCCCTTCTGCTATATGTTTTCTAAGCATATCATTAAGTCTGCTGGGAGGGATATCAGGTGCTTAAAAAACATTTGCCAGAAAGTGGCTACTATCATCATTTTCTTCTCACCCTGCTCCCCCACTCCTCCTGCCCAATTAAACTCCATCAGAGCTCTTCATCATGAGTGGTGTTTTTAAGCACCTGCTTAAATTCAACCATCTTCAACAAAGCACTGTTAATCATGTGCTTAGCTTTGATCAAGTGATTAAATGTCACAGAGAGCAGTGGGACTTAAGCAGGTGCTCCTAATGCTTTGATGGCTTCAGATAGGATTACTTCCATCCATGGATTCTTAAGTACTTTTCCCCAAGCTGAAGTCAATGAGACTGCTTGATCATGTGTTTTGCGGCAATCACCTTGTAGTCATTTGTTAGTAGACTCTCACTGATCTCACCTCTCTAGAGTCTCTTCTTTCTGTCCATATTTTGCTTACTTAAACTTCATGATCTTACCGTAGGATGGGTTTGTCTAAGTTGCCTATGCCTTCCAGTGAACCTAACCCAAAATTGTATTCCTCTGTCCCTATGGGCCATTTCACACATTGCTCAGGTTCACACATCACAATAAGCCACAGCACCCTCCCACCACAGCTTGAATGGCAGCCAGCATGTGCTGCCACCCATCCTGATCCAGCAAACTGCAAACCCTCTCACCGGGGCAGCATTGCCACTAAATGTTCATCCAGCAGACAGCTGCAATCAATGCCAGCTCCCTGTCAAGTCTGCCTGTATAATACCCATTGCATTCACATGTTGTACTTCACGGTGTACACTTAAATAGGTAATGTGTGAATTGGCCCAATTGATCCTCATATTCTTCCTAACGTTTAGTTTAAACCTTTTTTTCTTGTAATTTCATTTCATTCATTGGTTCAAATCCTACTCTCTGCAGCATCAGAAAAAAAATTTGCTCCACCATGAAATATCTGAAGGGCTGTCACTTGGACTCTGTGTGAGTGTGTGAGTGTGTGTGTGTGTGTGTGTGAGAGAGAGAGAGAGAGAGAGAGAGAGAGAATAGTGTATAAGTGTCTGTGTGAATGGTGTCTGTGAGAGAGTGGGGTGACCACATCCGCTTTGGACTCTGGCCACACCCACTGCTGTCATGTGACTCCTGGGAGGAGTCCTGTTCTCAGTGTAGGACCTGAACCAAGTGGTTCAAATTACAAGAAAAAAAGGTTTTGACTACACGTGAGGAAGGACTTCCTGATGGTACGCGCTGTTTGATAGTGGAACAGGCAGCCTCAGAAGGTGGTGGATTCTCCTTCATTAGAGGTTTTTAATCAGAGCTTGGATGGCCACCTATCAGGGATGCTGTAGTGGTGGCTTTCCTGCATTGGCAGGGGTTGGACTAAATGACCTTTGAGGTCCCTTGCAACTTTTTCTTCTATTATTTTAATTTACATTAACCAGTCACTCTCTTCATGGATTAGTAAGTCTCCTTCCTAGGTGTGAGAGAGGACTTTTTTTTTCTGAGCCAGTGATTTGTTTAATATGTTGAAAGCTTTCAAATATGTTCTTCAGTTGCAGGTGTTCAGAGCAATAAAATAAAATCGATTTAGGGTGTGATCTATCTAGAAGGAAATCTTTTCAAGTTGGAGAGGTGTCATAAGCAGATGCTTAAGACTTGAATTGAAATCAATGCATCCAGCTTTGGCTGAATGGCCACATTGCTCTGTCTCCTGCTTTTATGGCTTAGTAGCAACAAGAAGATATATTATACTACAGGTCATCATCTGTAGCAGCCAAGAGCCAATGGAGCTACACAAATGGTCATTAGTCTAAACACTTAACAAGATGGCTTTTAGTTTTCTTTTGCTATGAACATGTTTGACCAAATAAGATCTTTAAAGACATTGGGTTGGACCTAGACTTAGTCATGCTTAAAGCAGACCTGTTGATTTCAATCTTACATCTATAATTCAAAGTTGGGGGTTAGTTGGTCATCCCTTTTTGACTGCCTTCCTGTTGAAGGATTCTCAAGAAGTACACTTCATTGGAAAGCTCTTGACATGCAGGTTCCACAGATAACAGCAGCTTTCACTATAACTCAAAGTTGGGAGTTTTTGTCCATAAACCTTTTTTTAAAAGAATTAGGCTCTCTTCTATAACAATGTACTATAAAGTTTTATTTTTAATAGAAAAAAATGTCAAGTATAATTAAACAAACATAATTAATTGCAAATTGGAGCAAACTGAAATATGAATACAGAAAAAGTCTCTGTACACCTTTATAAACACAGGTGCAGGCCAAAGTACAATGAGATGCCAGTAACATATGGCCTATAAACAAATCATGAAGGAATTAAGAGACACCTACACTTTGAAGGTTTCAGTAGACACAGTGAGTTCAGCTAAGCCTTTAATTAAATTTGATTTTTCTCCGTGAATGTGTTTGTGGGGAACCAACTGGCTGGACTTCAGTTAGTTCTGATTAACCTAAGTCCTATTGATTTCAGCAGGTCTACTCTAAGTAGGACGTAATCTGGATCCAACCCATTATTTCAGACGTCTCTCATTTTATCGCAAACACACTGGGGGCTTCAGATACTCTGACCCTTGCAGGGGATAGCTACAACATTATTATTATTTCCTCTGTTCTTCTGAGATTATTCCTTACCTAATGGAAGTAGAGATTTATTAAGTGACCAGCAAAATGTCCATTGTTATGACAAGTAATGCGTGTGCATGGTGGGAGGACATGTATATTGCGGGGGGTCATGTAATATGTCTCTGTGTGCTCTGCATAGAGAAACACATTGCAACTCCCTACCCTCATGGGATTCCAGCTGGTGAAGGCTGGGCCGCTCAGGGCCAGAAGTGATATAAGTTGGGGCTTGCCTCCACTGTAATGTTGACTCCAAAAATACATTTTATTTTTTCCATGGGAATGAATGGCAGCCATTACAGGCTGCTATAAAGCTGCTCCTTGCCCCTGGTGATGCCTGTGTCTGGACTGAAAGACAGATTCTGCCCTCCTCTCAGTTGGGCCCCAGATTGTAGTTTGTTTATTTTGTCTCATAGAACTCAATGGGAGTTATTGAGCATGGAGCCAAGTCTGATTTGTATAGCCTGATCCTTGATCCCAATTCTTGGTGTGACACCAGAATAGGAAGAACATTTCAATGAACTGGCTTTTACAAAGGGCTAGTTCAACCATGCATATACCATCTTTGATCTCTCATGAAGTGAATGCCTCAACATTTGATGACTCATTGCTGAAATTGTTAACTAATCATGTGTGTGTGTGTGTGGGGGGGACACTTTTCTTTAAGGCAAGGAAAAATCATATGGGACCTTAGTTTCTGACATTTGATCTGGGATAGAATGTTCACACTGGCAAACCATCACTTAATTCTGCAGCCATCAGTTGATGAATACAGACCAGCCCACCAACAGATCACTTTGTTCTGTGAAATGGCTTTCACAGATCTACTACCAGAGATAGAACTCCGTTATCACAAGGGCTAGGCTCCAATTCAAAGCTGTGTGTGCCCACAAAGAATCGCCATATGAACAGTCACTTCAGTACTGGGGACAGCGCAGCCTCAGCACCCCCACTGATTCCACCATTTAGTGAATGGGAAGGCCCATTCTCCATCAGCTAGCTCTGCATGCATGGCAAAGTGCCTACGCAAATACAGAGGATACCTGGAATGGGCTGGGGAAATGATGTGGCACTTTAGTATCTACAACTCTGTGTACAGTTATTTAGGAGTAAGTTAGACTTACTTATGAGTAAACATGTTTAGGGTCACACTACCATCTCCCTCTCTCTCCCCCCACCCCATCTAAATTATTTTTAGGCCACGTTTAAGGGGTAGAACCAGTGGAGGCTGGTGGCTTCTATTTCAGTGGGGTGGTAAATCAGCTCCAGGTTTCAGTCAGAAGCAGCCAGAACTCTGAAGGAGCTATCCAAGGTGCTAAACCCATTTGGGGGGCTAGGGTTCAGCACTTTGGATACTTTCTTTAGAGTTCTGACTGATCCTGACTGAAACCCAGAGCAGATTTACTACCCCACTGAAATAGGAGCCACCAGCTTCTACTAGTAGAACCATGGGGCTCACTTGTTAGCATTGTGTAAGCCACTGTATCTCACATTTTACACATCTCTCATTGTGTAAGCCACTGTATCTCACTTTTACCTATATCACACAGGGTAGTTGTGAGGATAACATGCAACTAACCTGATGCATGCTGCACAGAGCTCCTTGGAGGAAGGGTAACAAACAAATGCAATCAATCAGTCAAATCAATGCCACTCTAGAAGGCACAGCCAGGTAACTCAAAATACAATCTATGAGTTAGATCCAGACTTAGTCATACTTAGAGTAAACTCAGTGGGACTTAAGTTAGTCATGACCAAGTTAAATCCTATTGATTTAAATGGCTCTACTTTACATATGACTAAGTCAGGATGCAACCCACTGTGTGATAAGTTAATAAGTGATATGAATTCCCTCATATCTAAGCAATCATCAGGTAGCATGATCATTTCAAATATAACCATCATTTTGAAAATTTAACAGAAAAAGGGTAGAAGCAGCAAAGCCTAGAGGCAAAAACTGAGCATAACCAACTCAGAAAGAAAACCCAAACATACACCAACCAAATAGTTCAGTCACTTGGTTCACAGTACTCAGGGAGAGGATGGATTCTCCCCTCCCCCATCATTCAGGACAAAATCAAGGCAAGCTATCCTTTGTACAACAGGAGCGTTGACTCAGTTTAGGACACAACCTATGCATGTTCAGGCAGAAAAGAGTCCTACAACTCCCAGCATTCTCCAGCCAGCATGGATGACTGGGGCATGCTGGGAATTGAAGGATTCTTTTTTCTGTCTAAACATGCATAGGGTTTCACCCTTAGGCACATAGGAGGCCACCTACACCTAGTCAGTCCATCAGCTCATCTAGCTCAGTATTGTGGACACCATGGGCAGCAGCATTTTGGAGTTTCAGGCAGAGGTCTTTCCCAGCATGTCCCCACTAACAGCCCTTCCCCACCAACTCTTAGCCTTGATCTGTGAGCAATAATAGCTATAGGCCCCTGAACAGCTTTTCCTATCTCAGGGAACAGTCTAAGTGAGTTCAGTGGTCCATTCTGACCTTCAGATCTCTGATTATGTGAACTATTCTCCCAGCACATTAAACTCTCACAATGTACAGTGCTCTTTTTCAAAGCAGTAGCCTCAAAACTGTTTCTAAATAGAAAATTTGCACATCTGTTGGGAGATGATACCCAGATGCAAATTCTGAGCTTTAGCCAAAAACAAGAAAAAGAAAATGACAAAGAAGTGTAGTCTTTAGTGCTTTGGAAGTGTTCAGAGTATGAATCCTAGGTTCATATATGTCATCATCATTGTTTGTGTTGTTTTAATGATTTGCAGAGAAGAAAATGGATACCACCCCACTCCCTTTTCCAGCTATATATCAGCATACTGCACACAATAATGCTCAGCACTTATGTAGCGCTTTAGAGTGTTCAAAGGTCTTTACAAAAATAATCTGAGTAATCCCTACAGCAATGCTATAAAGCAGGTTGCTAGTATTACCACCTCAATCCTAAAGGAAATCAACCCTGACTGCTCATTGGAAGGACAGATACTGAAGCTGAAGCTCCAATATTTTGGCCACCTAATGCGAAGAGAAAACTCTCTGGAAAAGACCCTGATGCTGGGAAAGAATGAAGGCAAAAGGAGAAGGGGACGGCAGAGGATGAGATGGCTAGATAGCATCACGGATGCAATGAATATGGACTTGAGCACACTCTGGGAGAGAGTGCAGGGCAGGAAGGCCTGGCGTGCTATGGTCCATGGGGTCACGAAGAGTTGGACATGACTGAACGACTGAACAACAACAACAAGTATTACCACCATAATACATACAGTAGTGCAGTCAGGTAATCTGAGGTGCTGGGCTTAGAGAGCCCCACTCCCAGCTCTTTAGACAGCAATTTCATTTCATTTCACTTTATTTATTTATTTATTTATTTATTTATAGCCCACCCTTAAAGTAATGTGTATGACTTCACTTATTCCAAAATGTGGTAAGCCAACCCTGCTGCATTTGGGGACCCTCCTGCACCTTCAAATGAGTTGGGCCCTGGACCTGTGCCCTGAAATCTAGCCCTGATGGAACCACTACAAGTTAGGATGGGGGATGAAGAGGAGGGGTAACAGCTTGTATAGAAGGCCTCTTAGGGAGTGAGATGTTCACCAGGTACTTCCTGGTTCATAACTCACGATGCAATCCTCTGCATATCTACTCAGAAGTAAGTTCCACTGAGCTAAGTGAGACTTTAAAAAAAGGTAAAGGTGTCCCAACCAGTCGTGTCCGACTCTAGGGTGCGGTGCTCATCCCCGTTTCTAAGCCAAAGAGCCAGCACTGTCCGAAGACGCTTCCGTGGTCATGTGGCCGGCATGGCTGAACACCGAGGTGCATGGAACGCTGTTACCTTTCCCACCGAGGCGGTACCTATTTATCTACTTGCAAATTTCTTGCTTTCAAACTGCTAGGTTGGCAGGATCTAGGACTGAAGATGGGAGCTCACTCCATCACGTGGCACTCAGGTCTCGAACTGCTGTCCTGCCGACCTTCCGGTCTACAGTTCAGTGTCTTAACCACTAAGCCACCGCGGCTCCCAGGTAAATGTATACAGGATTGCAGCCCCTAGCTCTCATGTATTTATCCTTATAGCAATACATACTAGTAAGCAATGGTCACATTAGAAATGTAACACCTTCCAGATTTAAAATTATTAGATAGATGATGCTTTTCACAATAAAGCTTTGAAGCTGCATGACATTTATCTGTTTGCCATACAGCTTCCCTGTGTCACACATCCTTATCTCAAAAATACACAGACACACACACACACAAAGTACACATCACAAAAATTCACTGCATACGAATACCGACAGATTCATCACATAAAATAACACGCTTTATACTTGTAGGAACATTAAAACACTTGCTGGATCAAGCCAAGATCCATCAGGTTCAGCATTCTCTTTTCAGCAGAGGCCACCACGTATCTCTGGACATCTGGAAATTTGCAAGTAGGGTGTGAGGATGACAGCCATAGGTCAGCCTTTCCTCAACCTGGTGTCCTCCAGACGTTTTGTACTTCAACTCCCATCAGCCCCAGGTAGCATGGCCAGTCGTCAGAAATCCTGGGAGCTGTAGTCTAAAACATCAGGTTGGAGAAAGTGGCCATAGGTGATTCCTTATTGTTTATCCCTAGCTGATATTCAGGGGTCTACTGAAGGCTTGTGTCCACTGAGCTTCCACTTAGCAATCAAGCACTAGTAACTGACACCTCCCCTTTTTTAAAGGTCATCTCATGTGGCCACTGACATATTTTGTGGCAGTTAATTCCATAAGTAAGCTATTACATTGTGTGAAGTAGATACGTGCATGCATCTACACGCAGCACCTCGCAGTCACTGGCGGTGCACATAGCTGCATTTTGTCCAAAGTGATCATATCAGAGCACCAATCTCAGGTTTAAGCTATGATGCAGCTGCCACAAAATTCTACACTGCAGCAAGTTGGAACTTGTGTGATTAAAAATGCCCCTGCCATTCCATCTGAAGGTAACATTTTATTACCTGCATTGAGCCATCCCACCCCATGTCTGGCTGAAGATGCAGGCCCCAAATGTCAAAGGTAGACTTCCTCTAACCATCCCCAGTCAATTAGCCCACAGTCCTGAACTGTGCTTGATCTCAGACCTTCTTCATTCTGGCTTGCACTGCTCCTTTACCTTGAAATGGCTGGGATTGAACACAGGGCCTCATATGCTCTGCCACTGAGTTCTCCAAAATACAAACTAAACCTTAATTTATGAATGCAATGCCTATCCAGTCCAGTTTCCCAATGAATTCAGACAAGCAGGGCCCTTCCAGACAATGCTTTTATTGTGGAATTGCCCTTCATCAGACATAGACTTTTATGGGGGTCCATTTGTAATCCTCTTGTATTTTCCTACTGCCTCTTCCATCTTTTTTTCTTACTACATAACATCCTTTAAGGAGAGGAAACTGGAATAGCTGCACAATGCCTTTTGACTGGTAGAGCTAGAAGCTGTCTTTCTGTAAGCACCCAGCACCAGTTTCCCTCCACTAATGAGCAACGAATTTTGTTGCCACCAAATGGTCAGAATCAGGTGGAATTAAGTTGTCTGAATGGATCATCTGTCTGACTGTCTTTCTGTCTATCTATCATCTATCTATCTATCTATCTATCTATCTATCTATCTATCTATCTATCATCTATCATTTCTCCTGCCCTAACCCTAACCCTAACCCTGTCCTGCTCAAGGCCCTTCCCTTTATCCTCACAACCCTGTGAGGTAGGTCAGGCTTCCAAGGGCTTGTGACTGGCTTAAGGTCACTTAGGGAGCTTCAAGGCTGAGTGGGAATTGAACCTGGGCTTCCCTGGTCTAAGTCCCATACACTAACCCAGAGGTAGGTAACCTTTATGGGCTTTGGGCACATTTGGCAATTTAAGAAACTCTCCTGGACACCATCAGAAAATGGCTGCCATGGGAGGCATGGCAAAGGAAAAATCACCTACCCACAACACTGAGTACAAGGCAGAGGTGGGGTCTCAGCCCCAACACACTGAACAACTCCTTTTAACCCACAGTTTTCAGCATCAACAGAAACCTATTTCATAGCAATCCCAGCTGCTGGCAATAAAATGTGTTAATTCTTTGTAGAAGTGGGAGGGGTAGGGCATCTTGGCAGGCACCACATTGCTTACCCCAGCTCTAACCACAATACCACACAGTGGTGTAGCGGTAAATTTTGAAGTGCAGGTGCTCATCACAACACCCCCCATAGCCATACCCCCAAGGAGACTCCAAAGATGCAGGTAGCTATGTTAATACATATCGTGTGTGTGTGTGTGTGTGTGTGGTATGTATGCGTGGGAAAGCTCACAGTATATTGTTGCTGGAAAATTCCTTCCCCCTCCCAGCAACTGTGAGGATTGCAGCGAAGCTCAGAGGGAAGTCTGAGGCAGGTGGCAGATGACATCAGTGGAGGCTGATGGCTCTGATGCCAGTGGGGTGGTGACTCTGGGTGTCAGTCAGAACCAGTCAGAACTTTAAAGGAGCTGTCCAAGGTGCTTTGAAAAGCACTTTGAATAGATTCTTTAGGGTTCTGACTGGTTCTGACCGAGAACCGGAGTGGATTAACTACCCCACTGACATTGGAATCACCAGCCTCCACTGGATGGCATCATCTTCCCTGCAAATCAAAAAGTCCAGGTGCTTCAACCTCATGAGCCCTGGCTGTGCTACACCACTGACCACACTAGATTCTACAGCCTTTGTACAATGGAACACCGTTAGATGGTCCAGTGAGAGATGGCTGTGCAGTGCACTGCTCATATACCTAAAGCATACCTGAAGGACATCTAACATCTTGCACATGGAAGCTTTCACGTCTTCCTGAGATAGCTCAGAAACAATTTAACTAAAACACACCAAACTGATGGTTAGCTTTTATGCAATGAAATCCCTGCTTCTGTGGCTTAACCACTTTGCTTCTTTTTCCTTTCTTTAGTAGGCAAGGCAAAACAATGGATGCTGATTCTTTCCCCACCACCATCTCATTTCTGAGATCATTCTCTCTCTTCTCTAGGCCAGTGCCAGCTCCAGGTTTCTCAGGGCCTTGGGCAGGACACCCTCAATGGGTCCCCTTGATCAGTGAGTCTACCTTCTCATGGCCATTGTCACCAGCTGCTCTTGCTCTGCATCCTGTCTGTCATCATTGCTACCAGTTGCTTGCTTGGCAGCCAGTGAGCAAGTCAGCAGCGGCATCTACTGCTCCTCCCCCTCCCCAGTGCCATCACTGTTGTCTGGGCTGGAGCGACAGGCAGGTGAACAAGCAGGTTGCAATGGTGAAGAGAAGGAGAAACTCCAAGGGGCTCTTGTCAATTGGCCCCTGTTGGGGTGTGGGCCCTTGGCAGGTGCCCAGCCATGCCTACCCTTGATGCCAGCCCTGCTCTATACCAGACGTTGTCAACCCAGGTTCCTCAGAAGCTTATCCAAAGTTCCTCCATGAGGAGTTCAGTAATGATGTCAAACTGTGAACATGTCCAGTCCACCACCACACTGATCTCCCCCTGAAAAACGTGGTTCCAAGGCAATGCTAGTTAAGTATGCCATAGGGTGCACCGTGGGGCAGTGGCAAGGCCTGACAAGCCTGGCAGGTGCCTTTGTATCAGCTGAGAGTGTACTCCAGACCATGCCCCAGAATCCTTTGCAAAGTACAATGGTCCTGTGATGGATGTGCAAGGGGCTTCCTAGGGAGACAAGCCTATGTGCAAAAGGCTGTACAAAGGCATCAACATCATTTTTAAAACTGCTGATCTAACTTGCGTTCACCTTTTTCATTGAGCTTTTACATAGTTTTGATCGCAAATTCTTTGGAATAAAGGTCTGCCTGTTGGTTGACTCTGCAAAACACCACACATACAGATGATAATCTCTCTATATAATGAACAGCAGCAATAATGCAGTCACTTCTGTACAGGCTTCCTTGGGAGCTGGAATTGAAGAGCATGGTTGGCCCCAACCTGAACCATACTCTAGGGTGGGGGCAGGCAATGTGGTGCCCATGTGTGCCAATGTGCCCCCAGACACTTTCTTTGATGCTCGTGTGGTGCTCTGCTGCTCCCATAATGATGATGATGATGATAATTTTGTATATTTGGCCTCCAGCCACTGCCGTCTTCATTTTCCAGGAATGCCTCTGGGCCATATGTGGGGTTCAGACACATTCTTAAGAAATGAAGAGGGCAGGAAGACTCAAGACACTTTCCTCTGCAGTGCTCCCAGCCACCAAGAAAAAGACGTGGGGAAAGAAAAAGGGAACACTTTAGCTGCTATCTGGTAAGGGAACAAGAACAGCAGTGGGGTGGGGGTGGGGGGTAGGTTGAGCCAGAGAGGAGAGCAGCTGTAAGCCAGTAGGGGTCAGAGAAGCCTGCAGGGGGATTGTGGAAGCCAGTAGCAAGCCAGTAGGGAAGGGGCTGGGGTGGACAGTGGAAAGCCAAGGGGGCCTGAGAGAGCAAGCTGGGAGGGTTCAGGAAGGTTGTGTATTGCATGTCTGAATGGATGGCTGCTGGTATGTGGGAGAGAAAGAGAGAGAGAATATTTAGGGGTGATCCAGAGAAAGGGGGATTTTGGAGGGATCCTGAAAGAGAGTGGGTGAGGTTTTCCACATGCTTACAGTGAGGAAGAGAAGGGAGGAAGAATGAGCATGTATGCATGCATGCATAATGGGTACATGGGGTACCAGCTTGTGCATGTGTATGGATGGATAAGAGTGATTGATAAGGGAGGGGGGAGAGAAAATGAGAGAAAAAGAGTTTGCTTTCTCTAAAATAGATTTCTGTTGATGCAGAAAACTGCAGGTTCAAAGGAGTCGTTCAGTATATTAGTTTCTGCCTTGTCTTTCAGGCAGTTTACCTGTCCTTTATGACTAGCCACAGTTCCCATGGCAGCCATTTTGTGGTGGTGCCCAGGACTGTTTCTCAAATTGCCCAATGTGCCCACAGGCCTAAAAAGATTGGGAAAAGGTCAGAAGGATCATCTTCTCCCCTATATACCAGCCTGGACCCTAAGATCAACTTCAGAGAGCCTCCTCTGGGTGCCCCTGCTGAAGGATGGGTGGCTAGAAGAGAGAGGGCCTTTTCAGTGGAGCCCCCCTTCCCCATTAGGGGAATGCTCTCCACAGAGGGGCTCACCTGGTATCTATGTTGTGGTCTTTTTGCCACTAGGTAAAGCCCATTTTATTCTCCCAGGCATTTTAGTGCATCAGTTTTTGCCATTCTAAATCTGTTATTGTAGTTTTGAATCTTTATGCTGTTGGTGGTATTTACTTTTATTTTAGTTTTATACTGTAGGTTTGGTTTTAAACTTCTAAACATTCTTTACTGTATTAGTCAGGTTGTTGTATTTATGGTTCTAACTGTTGTGAACCACCCAGAGAGCTTTGGCTATTGGACAGTATAGAAATTTAATAAATAAATATAAGCCCCCGCTCTAAGATGCTCTAGGGCATCTCAGACTCTAAGGTTAAACAAAGAAAGTAATTTCCTGACCAATAAATACCAAATGAGAGATCAGGACAAACTGCAAATGTGTGGAACATCTTCAGTTTGTCCTGATCTCTCATTCTCTTTCCATCTCAGACTCTAATCCATATGGCACATCCTTGCCTCTGCCCTGGACTCACAGCAGCACAAACAAGCCAGCTATACAGACATTATGCAGAACTAATACCATTAAAAACATAAATGATCAAACTCTGAAAGAAGGGTGGTGGTGGTAATTCTGCTTGGATGTGAATGTAGCCATTGCTCCTGTATTAGATGGGGAAAACCTGCTCTCTCTTCACAAAGAACCTATCAGAGCAGAGGATTACAGCAGGGACCTTGTCTGGTTTGGGCCTTGTATCATAGCATTGTTTGCTTAACAGCAAGTCCCTTGCGTCCGTTGCCAATAAGCACAATGCTAGCTCTCCCAAGGGGCTGCGGTGGCTTAGTGGTTAAGATGCTGAACTGCAGACCGGAAGGTTGGCAGGACAGCAGTTCGAGACCCGAGTGCTGCGTGACAGAGTGAGCTCCCGTCTTCAGTCCCAGCTTCAGCCAACCTATCAGTTCGAAAGCAAGAAATTGCAAGTAGATAAATAGGTACAGCTTCGGTGGGAAAGGTAACAGTGTTCTGTGCACCTCGGTATTCAGTCATGCCGGCCACATGACCACGGAAGTGTCTTCGGACAGCACTGGTTCTTCGGCTTAGAAATGGAGATGAGCACCACACCCTAGAGTCGGACACAATTGGTTGGGGACACCTTTACCTTTAGCTCTCCCAAAGTCTCCTTTTTGTACATGCTGTTTGGTGGGTCTTGTGATTTTTGTGCTTGTGTATGCCACCTGAGGTGGCCATCCATACTACTTGGCAGAGGACAATCCTCTGTTTGAAGGGCTGTTGGAGGATGGCCCTCCATGTGCAGGTATCCTGGAAAGGCTGTCCAGTCCAAGTTGGGTTTACAGATATCCATGCTGGGGAAAGGTTTCCCTGTCAAGCCTCCACCAGCTTGGTTATTAATCACGTTTGTACACCTCATTCACTGGCACCAATGGCACCCAAAATGGCAAACAGATCATCAAGATTAAAACCACACACCAAATTCAATACATCAGCACATTCAAAAAACAAAACAAAAGCACAGCCATATACAATCTTCAAATCCAACAGTCAGTTCTGCAGCCCATCTTTAATAACTCTGCAATCCAAAAAACCACACCAGCCTTCCTTACAATGTACAGTGTACACCAGTCATCCCCAACCTGGCGCCCTCCGAATATGTTGGACTACAAGTCCCATCACCCCCAAGCAATTGCCCATGCTGGTTGGGGTGATGGTGGTTGTAGTCCAACACATCAGGAGGGCACCAGGTTGGGGAAGCTTGGTGTACATGAAAGATCTTAACTTGATGCCCAAAGGTAGGGATGTACGAAAGTCACTTACCTTTCGCGGATTATGTTGATGGTGGGGGGGGAGGTGCTCCGTCCCTCCCCCCGGAATCCTGGACGGGGGGGAGGTGCTCCGTTCCTCCCCCCCCCCCGGAATCCTGGCCGGCCGGCTGTGCTCTGCAGGGATTCTGCGGAGCTGCTGGCCGGCTCCTCCAGCAGCCGGACATCCGGCCGCTGGCTAGCAGGGACACAAATGGCGGCGGCTGTAGCCGCCGCTGTTTGCGTCCCTGCAGTCAGCCGTGACAGGCTATGTAAATCTTTACGTAGCCTATCACGTCTGACTAAAAACAAAAAAAAACAACGCGCGTACACAAATGGCGGCGGCCATGGCCGCCGCCATTTGCGTTCCTTATTTTGGCACGTTTTAGTCTACATCAAGGTTTACGTAGACTAAGACGGCGAAAATAAGGGGAACGCGAATAGCGTAGCAGACGCATTTGCGTACGCGCATTTTTTTTTTTAAAGTCAGATGTGATAGGCTACATAAAGATTTACGTAGCCTATCACGTTTTTTTAAAAAAACCTAGCCGTGATAGGCTACGTAAATCTTTACGTAGCCTATCACGTGTTTTTTTTTTTAACTGGAAATGGCGGCGGCGGCGGCCGGTCTTCCGACCAGCTGCCGCCGCCGCCGCCAAACTGCCGCTGGAGCCGCTGCCGCCACGAACATCCGCCCCAGATAAGTCTCATCCCGGGAGGGGTGCAGGGGGGTGGCAGACCGTTCCGCCACCGATTTCGGGGGGCCAAATGCGCTGGCATTCGGCCTCCCCGAAATCTGTGGCGGAATTCTCTGACATCCCTACCCAAAGGACACCAGACCCAGACTGTTAAAGGTAGCAACCACCACTGTGAATTGGGACCAGAAGCTAACAGACAGCCAGTGCAGCTGAGCTAAAACTCGTGGGGTGTGGGGGGAATGCTATGCTACCCACTCTTGTTGGCTGATGAGTTTCTGAATTCTACATTTGAACAATCTTCAAGAGCAGCCCCACAAGAGCAGCCCCTTGAGGAGGGAGTGATGCCATCAGCCCTCAAGGAGGCAGTGATAAGACCGCTCTTAAAGAAGCCCTCCTTGGATCCTCAAGTTCTGAACAACTTTCGCCCAGTCTCAAATCTGCCATTTTTGGGCAAGGTGATTGAGCGGGTGGTGGCGGTGCAGTTGAAGGCACACTTCGAAGAAACTGATTATCTAGACCCATTTCAGTCGGGCTTCAGGCTTGGGCATGGGACAGAAACGGCCTTGGTCGCCTTGGTAGATGATATGAGGAGGGCTCTGGATAGGGGTGAATGCTCCTTCCTTGTTCTGCTCGACCTCTCAGCGGCTTTTGATACCGTTGACCACGGTATCCTCCTGGACCGCCTGGAGGGGTTGGGCATTGGAGACACCGTATTGCGGTGGTTCCGGTCCTTCCTCTCCGGCAGGTACCAGAGGGTAGCACTGGGAGAGGAGGTTTCGGACCCGTGGCCACTCACTTGTGGGGTGCCACAGGGTTCCATCCTCTCCCCGATGCTATTTAACATCTATGTGAAGCCACTGGGGGTATCATCAGGAGGTTTGGGGTGCAGTGTCATCAATATGCAGATGACACGCAGCTCTACCTCTCATTCAAATCTTCACCAAGGTTGGCCGTAGAATCCCTGTCCAAATGTCTGGAGACGGTGAGTGGCTGGATGGGGAGGAATAGGCTAAAGCTGAACCCTGACAAGACCGAGGTACTTTTGGTGGGAGACAAGAGGAGGCTAGGGGATGTTGACCTGGTGTTGAATGGGGTACGGCTACCCTTGAAAGACCAGGTCCGCAGCCTGGGGGTCATTTTGGACTCCCAGCTGTCCATGGAGGCTCAGGTGTCAGCTGTGAGCCGGACAGCGCTGTGTCAACTCCATCTGATACGGCGGCTGCGCCCCTTCCTTCCCGACCATCTGCTCCCATCGGTAGTACATGCCCTGGTCTCCTCTCATTTAGACTACTGTAATGCGCTCTACGTGGGGTTACCCTTGAAGACGGTTCAGAAGCTGCAGCTGGTACAGAACGCGGCGGCTCGCCTGATTAAAGGCAGCTGCCGGTGAGATCACATCACTCCAGTGCTGAAGGAGTTGCACTGGTTACCAGTTGTTTTCCGGGCCAAATTCAAGGTGTTGGTTTTGACCTTTAAAACCCTATATGGTTCCGGCCCAGCCTATCTTAAGGAGCGCCTCCAGCAGCACCAGACAGGCCGCTTAACAAGATCAGCCTAGGATGGCCTTCTCTCTGTCCCATCAGCCAGGACAGCTAGACTGGTGGGGACGAAGGAGAGGGCCTTTTCTGTAGTGGCCCCCACTCTGTGGAACTCCCTCCCTAGGGAACTCCGTCATGCCCCCTCTTTAATGAGCTTCCGTCGTGCATTAAAAACGTGGCTGTTCAGGCAGGCATTTGGGGTGGGTTAGGGTATTTTAGAAAATGTTTTTATTGTAGAATTTTATTGTTTTATTGTATGTTGTACATTGCCCAGAGTGGCTGGGTGACCAGCCAGATGGGTGATTAATAAATTAAATAATAAATAAATAAATAAATAAATAAAAACATACAGTGCATTTTACTAATCTGTTACTATTTGGGTATTAAAGACATAGTTATTGTGAGGGTATTAAAGGCATTAGCAAATATGTGGTGTCTTGTAGTGGTTAGAGTGTTGGACTGGGACTCAGGTCCCCACTAGGCTGTGAAGCTCACTGGGTGACTTTGGGCCAGTCACTGACTCTCAGCCTCACCTAGCTCACAGGGGGTGTTGTGAGGATACAGTGGAGGGGAGGAGGAGCATGTAAGCCACCTTGGGTTCCTTGCAAGAGGAAAAAAGGTGAGATATAAATGTAATTACAGATAGATGAGATGGATGGATGGACAGACAGACACACACACACACACACACACTGAGAGAGAGTATGTGTTAAACCCTTGTTAGGGGCATGAAGAACTTTATGCAATCATTTTCATCTCTAAAGTTTTACTTCCTGGTCACAGCTGAGCTATTTCCACTACTATCAATACTTTCTCTTGAGAGCTCATGTTAAACCTACAAAACAGTTTGGGAACTTTGAGGGAGCCATGGAACATCTGTAAAGCATGTCACATTTGTTTAAAAAGAAAGAAAGAAAAAAAGACAACACATTTTTTAACCCTCTTCCCCCTTGTCAAGATTTCTTACTCCAGCACAAATTCCAGACTGGGAACTGGGTTGCCCTGTTGTTCTATCTGGAAAAGTGAAGCTGATGTCACCATGAATGTGCTAGCCTTTAAGGTGCTACAGGTCTCTTTGTTGTGTTCATGCTTGTACAGACCTCCTTACCTCAAAGTATGTCATGCAGGATATCATAGCACTCCCCATCTTTAATGCCTGCAATGTGTAAAACTCCATTTCTTATACGTAAGGCATGGGGTTGTTCTTTGTTCTGCCAAATTAGTAACCAAACAATTCTGTATATTTTCCTAACTCCTGTGAAATTTGACTTTAAAAAAGGAAAGGAAAGTGCATTATCCTCAATGCACTCATGGAGGTATGTGAGTAGGACAGAGATGAAGGAGGCTTTGGAACAGATGGGAGCAAAGAGGCATGTAACCAGGTTGTCAAGATGTGCAGAAGAAGATGGTGGCGAGTAGAGGACTTGTTCACACATGCATCTCCATGGCTTGATAATTACAGTAATTACAGTCTGAATGGGGCATCACATATATAAGGGCCAGAACTTTCTCAAATGCATTGTTTTTCAATGGAGCTTCAGATCATCAAACAATGCAGAGAAATCAAGTGACATGGCAGATGTGTGTGTGAAGCTGGGTAGAGTCAAATGAAAACCAGGGGTTGGGGAGAAGTAAGGGGGATCTGTTGACACCGAATAAAGCTGTACTAGATTATGGTGCTAGAGAAGCACGAGAGAGTGAAATCACATTTCAACCAGTACCCTTCCTTGTGACAGTCTGTCAAAACTTAGCTCTACTTCATTTTGTGATATGTTGCCTACTTTCTAAATGATCCCACTACAAACACTGAGTGAACTTTGTCAACTGGTCCTCTAAACAGGTTTTCCCTAGTTCTGGTGAGGTGGAAAGGTCTGTGCCTGTGTCTTAACAGAAGTCTGACACTCAGAAATTTAGCAAATGTTGTTATCGCTGGCAGGGAGACAAGTAGTGAGGAAAATACTGTACCTATTTAATTTTAGGTTTTCTCTGTGTTATGCTGTTAAAGGAGCAGGAGCAGCTGGCAACCTTATCCACCACTACCATCACCCAAGGTTCTTACAACCATGTTAGCCAAAGCACCTTCCTTCCAACAAATGAAAATCAGACTCCATCTGCGGTAAACATACATACAGTGTTGAGGAAACTTTCTCAAACATTGAAAGAAGCACACAGCTAGACAGCATTTCCCACCCTCCACCACTGGCCTTGCCATGTCCTGATCTTGAGATGTATCTTGAAGAGTTTTATCAATGCAGAGAACTTCCCAAGGAACATCACCTTTCACTGGCAGTAGGGTGCTAGGTAGGCCAGAGGAGGTGACATTTCACTTTCTATGACATCACTTGAGGCTGTAATCACCAAGGTACAGCAGCCTTGCTCAGATGTCTGGACTTGCCAACCTTATACATGAGAAGAGGAGGAGATGCATATCTATAGGGCAGATTTAATCTGAAAGGTTGTTATTCTCCTTCCTCAGGGATGTGAGTCTGAGAGATAGGCCTGGGATCTCTAACAAGAGATTGCAGGAGCCAGTGTGGTGTAGTTGTTAGGGTGTTGGACTGGGACCCAGGAGATCCAGGTTCTAGTCCCCACTGGGCCATGAAGCTCACTGGGTGACTTTGGGCCAGTCACTGACTCTCAACCTAACCCACCTCAGAGGGTTGTTGTGGGGATAAAATTGAGAGGAAGAGAATAAGTTATGCTGCCTTGAGCTCCTTGAAGGCAAAAAGGCAGGATATAAATGTAACAAACAAACAAATATCGATCTGCCTGTCTACTACAATCAGCATCAAAGGCCTTCCTGATTGTGCCAAGTCTTTCAGATGCCCATCTGGTGACAGGGAGAGGGTTTTTTCCAAGATGATGTCCTTTCTCTGGAATACTATCCCCCCAGAGATAAAACATGCACCAACTCTGTTGCCATTTTTTTTTATTTGCCTTGGCATTGCCTGTTTATGATGCCTGTCAATGTGTCCTACTGATTATATTATATAGTTGTAGTTTGTTTTAGCTATGATGCATATTTATATTGTAGTGTTATATTGTTCTACACTATCTGGATATGTTGTACATGGCAGACAGTATAGAAATATTTTTAAATAAGGTAAATAAATAATTGATAGCAACCGTACTAATTCCATTTCCAAGAATAGCTGTGAGGAAGCCAAGTCAAATGTTAAAATGAGATGAACCGTACATTTCCATAGTGTAGATTCAGCCAGAGGGAGGGGTGTGACGGTAATGGACTTTGCTGGGGAAGGAAAAGCACTCTGCACATCCTCAGAGGAACTTACATCTTTATAACTAAACATGTTTGAGGATTGGGTCCAGGGCCTGAAAGCAGGTTATTTTGAGTTGGATCCTGTCTGGAGAGGGGCCCCCCTCCACGCCCTACCCTGGTGTGCCTGCATTTCCTTTCAACCAATCCTCCAGTCCTATGACCACACTTTGTAACCACAGGCTGGACTCCTTAAAGCCCTCCTTTCTCTGCATTTGTCTCCTACTTGGGGGGGCAGGGGTGGGAGAGATAATAGCCAGCCTAGCTGCAGGGTCAAACTATAATGAAGGGTTTGAGTTCTTCCACTGGTGAAAATTGAATTGCTTAGGGGAGCAATGTAGTAAGGGGGGGGGAGAGAAAGAGGCTACTCTACTAGCCAGTGACCTCCGAGTGCCCTCACTTAACAAATTCAAACATACAAAGCCACAGACTTGGGGGTGGGAGGATGGCTGCAGCATCTCTCACCCAGAAGAGTAACAGTTGATTGACCAGAGCTTTTACCAGAGAAGGCCTAGCACAGAGCAAGAGAGAGAGGGAGAGAGAGAATGAAGTCTTGCTGAAACTTGAGCTAAGGAAGAAATGGTTTTGGAAGAATGCCTCCAGTGAAGTTGCAACACTGCCTGTGTCCTCTTCTCCTGGCCTTGCTCCAAGGCCTCCTTCATTCCCAACCTTTGCCCTACCACAGACCTGCAGGCCTTAGCAATCGAGCCCCTATTTAGCAAATCTCAGTCGTGAATAGTCAATGCAGAAGGATAGCAAGCTGGGGCGCCATTTAAGGAAGACATCCCCTTTCCTGACCCGCCACCAACTTCCTAGTCTAGATGGTGATTTGAACCACGTGTGATTATTATTCCTCCAGCACGCACGCACTCTGGAGAGATTGCCGCGTTAGTCTGCTGCAGCAGAAACAACAAAGAGCCGTATAGCATACTGCATCCGATGAAGTGGAGTCAAGTCTACCAAAGCTTATGACATAATAAACGTGTTGACCTTTAAGGTCCTACCAGACTCTGTTGCTTTTACCCATTTCGTTTGTTTCTTAGGGGAAATAAGCCAAAGGGGTGTAAGACCACTTATCCAAGGACAATTACGTTAATTTTGTTGGGACCCATGGTCAAGACAAGGAATTGATGAGTATTCACAAAGTGGCCAAAAAGGTGATTTTTCAAAATTCCTGTTAAGTTGCCTTTTCATCCTCCTCTTTATGAACACATGCTGTCATTTGGATGGATAGATAGATAGGGATAGCACAAGAAATGCCCTTAAACTGCACTTCTTAAAAATCATTGAATTTTGGATATATCCAAGAGTAGTTAATCCTGGCTGGGAAACTCCTGCCCACACCCACCCTGAAATTGCACCCCTGGAAAGGACAGAGGTGGCAAAAAAAGGAACAAGCCCTTCCTGCTTTTATTGATGGCAACATTTCAAATATAATAAATCATAAAGCTCTACTGAAGTACAATGTGTGGTTTGGAGGGGTGGGGTGTGACGCCTCTTTCTTTCTTCCTCCCTCCCTTCCTTGCATACACAGGCCAGAAGGTTCTGAGGAAAGAAAATGTGGCCTCTCCAGACAAGAATTCATCAGTCTGGAACTTAAGCCCTCAGGTGAAACTAGTCTGCCAGCTTTTCCCTCCTCCCCCTTTTTTTTTTTTAATTCTTAAAAAGGCCTTTGGGTATAGAGTTACTTCTGGGGGTGAGAAGCTGTAGCTGAGTCTCCAGAGACTGGAACCATGGGGGTTCCAAAGATGTTTAGGGAGTGACTCATTTTCTAAAATGAAATATGCTCGGACTCAGAGTCTTAACTGGAAGCTATACTTTCTCACCTGGAAGCCCATCATCCTATCCATATTTGTGAGGGAGAGGCACAAGTTACCCAGCAATGAAGGACATATACTCTGCACATGCTCAGACACAATGCATCTTTATTGTTTGTCCTTCATGTGCCCCAGGGCTGAGTCCTAGCATTGAAACTGCCTCCTGGGCTGTGATATACTAATGTAATTTTAGGCTCCTGACCTAATGGTCTTATGCCCACCTCTTTAGATGGTCATATGTAATTACTTCACCTGCTTCAAAATGTGGTGAGCATTTGGTGACCTTCCTGCTTATTCTGCTGAGTGGGCCCTGGCCTTCTGTCCAAGAGTCCCTCCTTGGTGACACCACAGCTTCTAGGGTCTCAAATGAATCCCACAAGCAAGACCCCAAATTAATCTCTACATTAAAAAAGGGGGGAAAAGTAATTCCATAGATCGATGATCACAATAATTTGGGTACTGTACACATTCTGAGTATGTCCAGAATAATCATTGTCTGTCAGTCTGTCTGTCTGTCTATATCCCTTACAACACAATCCCTATATATGCCTTCAAATGGACTTTCTCCCAGTTAAGTGTCTGTTAGATAAGTGTGTGATAGAGTCTGCAGTGAGCTTACTCCCATGAGTAAAACTAGAATGCTAATCCTCAGAGCCACAATATTTCCATTTTCCATGAGTTTATTTGCACAAATACACTCTGGAGGCTGAGTTCCTACTGCAACACCCCATTTCTTGATGTCCGCAGGTTCAAGCCACAAGACCATTCCTGGTGTCAGATGCCTCCTTATAACTTAAAAGGTCAAGAGAGGAAACTTTAATTTCTGAAGGCTAGCCATTAATTTATTACATAGGGTCACTTGGACTTCAAAAACTTGGCTTCTGCCTCCCTGCTCCCACCTTCTCCCTCCCCTCAGATCAGTTTATAGATTATCTTTGTGTAGTTGTTTGAGCTTGTAGGTGCTTTGGTAAACAATGTTCTCTTTATTGTTGGCACCTGAAATAGTGAGACACTTACAGATTTATGGATGGGGGGGGGGATAACTGAAATGAATTGCTCAGGCCAGAGATCTGTAAATGTAGGAGAGGTTATCGTCATGCTGTATGTGGGGGAAAGGCAAAAAGTTGATCCTCGGAAGCCATTTTTAGCCAAGACCACATTTTATTATGAAATCAAAGTCAAATGCCAGAAATCAATGTGGTCCCCCATCTCCCCTGCTCCCACCTGCATCTTTTTCTTTTTCTGGCATCAGCAAATCTTTGATAGGAGGGAGAGGCACCATACTGTGGCATTTCCTGGCCAAAACAAATATTTAGAGTTGCAGTCATTGCAGCATGGATGTGATCTACACTGTATTACAGCACACATACACTTTCGCTTTGGGGCATTACTTTTCTTAATAATGGCCCCCAGTGTTATGATAAATGCTTTTTTTCTATTCTGTACCACAGTTCAATGTACTGGTGGTTGTTTTTAATACCATTTGTTCCCCCCAAAAGAATCCGTGGGATTAAGGACAGGAATATCCTAAATACTGGGAAATAGTTTATAGGCTGTTTAGGAAAGCAGTGGAATCTTGCTCTTCAATGAGTTAAATTGAACACTACTGAGAGCTAGTGTGTTGATGGATTAAGGAGTTGGGTTCAAATCCCCACTCATCTATCAAGTTTACAAAGACTCTTTGGTTTTGGAAGCTCACTGGGTGACCTTGGACCACACCTTCTGTCAGCCTAACCTACCAGACTGGGTTCTTATGTGGATTTTTTTAAGTGTGTGTGCGGGGGGGGGGGGGACTATGTACCTTGCCCTGACTTCTGGCATTAATTAATTTGTTAATTAAACAAATGTTCAAAGTAAAGAGTTGTCCAGAAGCCACTCCAGAGGGCTTCCTACCCGAGCAGGAAACTGAAGCTAGTTTATAACCCCAACACACTACTTGGTGACTCCAGCATCAAGTGGAGACACGCACATATGGATGATCTAGCATAGATCAAACACCTCAGACAGACCTTTCAGATCGCCCCGACACCTCCCCCCCCCCACGATGCTTTTCAGTGGAGTCTGTTCACACAGCTGCTGCTTCTGATCCAGAACACACGTAGTCGTGAAACACCCAGCCCTCTTTCGGCTGCCCACACCGACCCTCCGTTGTCAGGAAACTAGTCCAAAATCCCAGTTGGATGTAACTTGCCCTTGGCGTGACCCTCCATAGAAATCGATCTCGAGTCTCAGTCGGATAGATTTGTGCAATTCATGAAGTAGCCAGATTCTTTCGTGGCGGAATGAGGACTGAAGGAAGTATTGCAGTTTCGGATCACGGGTGGCCTGTCTGGTTTAGCCTTGTCCGTGAGTTCAACCCAGCGATCAAGACCTCAGGCAGGGATATTTTGCTCAGCAATGCTATCTTTAAGCAGGGATGGAACCCGATTCCATACTCCCCCTGTGCCCGTGCAAGTTATGCACTAGATCACTCGTCTCTTTCTTCCTCCTAACGATCAGTCCAGTGTAACACTGCAATCCATACATGTCTACTCAGAAGTAAGCCCCACTGAATGCAATGGGACTTACTCCCAGGTAAGTTTGTATGGGATTACAGCTTGAGTATCTTGAAGCTATGGTTAGCCTCAAGGTTAGCTACCTGGGGGTGGGATATTGCAATAAAATGGTTGCCTGGCATACGTCTGTGTGTGTACGCACACACACCTCAAAATATGACTGGATGAGCTCCTGCATTCAATCGAATGGTGCATTAATTTGAATAAGCTCATGTATATTTACACTGCAGATTTAAACTGCTTTCAACCCTGCCTAACTGCCAATAACTCAAATTGGAAATGATCTTTGGAGAGGCTAAGTATCTCTGAGAACAAAGAATTCATAGCACCCCCAAAACTCCAGTTCTTGGAGTTCCCTTTGTGGGAAGTGTTGATAATTAAATCGCTTTCAAGCCGTTTAAAAAGTGTTTATAGATGTGCCAGCTCTTCCAAAGAGTGTTCAGTGCTGAACTGTATTGGCTTCTACTATCAAAGCGCTAAGGATTTTTTGTTTTTGTTTTGCCTGGAAGCAAGGCTTACTGCTATCAGTTGAAGTGAACTCTGTGTATGTTCATGCTACAGACCTAAGATGCCATCCAGCCAAAGCAAAGCACTCTCAAGTCCAACCAATTTTAATGGGAGAATTAAGCGCATACTTAAATCTCTCACACTAAAGAGAACGGTTGTGTGTTGCTGTTTTTTAAAGGACATTTTAATGTTTTGACTGGATCTTTCCCCTGTGTTATATCTTATGGTACAACCAGAGTAGTGCTATTCGAACCACTGTAAGCAAACCTAAATCCTATTAAACTCAGTGGTACTTGAGCACGTAGTTTATGCTATGGACATAACGAACCTGAAGGCGTCGTTTGGACTCATGTGCTGTTGGTTTTAATGGCATTTTTTCCACGTACTAAAGATGGTGCGTAGGTTCCATTGATATCAACGGGGCATAAATTTTGCCCTGTTCAACTTGGTCTGGACTGTTCCCATTGCGTTTTTTAAAATACCATTTCCCCAGATCAATTATTTATGGTGCCTAAATAAAGTCAGAAACATCCCCCACACACACACATGCACACGCGCGCGCACACACAAACATACAAACACCCACATATTCTTTAAATATGCCTGTGTCGGCTGATATCTCCCAAGCAAGGTCACCGATCCTCTGATCTAAGGCTGAGATTCCAAACACTAGCATTGTAATAGAAGTCAGCCCTATGAAGTTCAATAGGACTTGTTATTGTTGTTCAGTCGTTCAGTCGTGTCCGACTCTTCGTGACCCCATGGACCATAGCACGCCAGGCCTTCCTGTCCTGCGCTCTCTCCCGGAGCGTGCTCAAGTCCATATTCATTGCATCAGTGATGCTATCTAGCCATCTCATCCTCTGCCGTCCCCTTCTCCTTTTGCCTTCAGTCTTTCCCAGCATCAGGGTCTTTTCCAGAGAGTTTTCTCTTCGCGTTAGGTGGCCAAAATATTTGAGCTTCAGCTTCAGTATCTGTCCTTCCAATGAGCAGTCAGGGTTGATTTCCTTTAGGATGGACTGATTTGAGTGCCTTAACCTCAGGTAAGTGTGTGCAGGACTTCAGCCTATGTCCCTTTGAAATCAGTGGGGTTTACTTCAGAGTAAACCTGAAGAGGATTTGGCTGAACTACCGGCTATTTGCAAGGCGAGCAAAATGATCGCTCAATGGAATAATATTCTACCAAAGGCGATACCTTGTGTGTTTTTTAAGCCTTCAGCCTAATTCTGTTCTACAGCCATATAACATGCAGTCTACCATCGAGTCAGCTTCTGTGTCATCATCACAGGTACAGATGGAATCTGGGTTGAATACAAAGCATGAGTTTTCGGGGTGGGGGACAGAATGTCCTTGGATGTGGCGTTTAATTGAAATGGGTAGTAATAGTTTCTCTTGGCTTTTATCGCCCATCATTGCTGGCCCCAAAAGGTTACCGGGTAGAAAAGAACAGCGCTCTCAAACGCCTGCAGGCGATCACCTTTCACCCGTAGTGCAGCCATCCCTCCACCCCGGAAAACTCCGGAGTTTGCTCACGAAGAACTCTCTCTCTCTCTCTCTCTCTGGGTGTGTGTGTGTTTGTTTTAAAGGACTCTCTGGCATGTCGTTAAGGAGAATCGCTCCGGGCTCCAGTATCTGCAGCAAATAACCAGCCGGAGGCCGGAGGGGAAGGCCTCAAAGCCCAAACGAGACCAAAGAAGAAGCAATATTAAGGGAGAAATCCTCCAACGGGAGCGGAGGGTGTGTGTGTGTGTGTGTTCTTCTCCCTGTTTAACATGGGGAGGGACTTACTACTGCACCCAGGGCCAGGCCAGATCCAGCTGCAAAGGTGTCACCAGGTTAGCAGCAGTTCTCCCCTCTTCCCGCCCCCCCTTCTGCGCGCTACCCCCTGGCTAGAAGTCTGTGGAGCTCCTCTGGACAAAAGGGCCAGAGAGGCAAAAGAGGATGAATGGCTTTTGAAAGATCCAGGGCGGAACACGGACAAGCTGTTTCGTAACAAACGTCAGACGCGGCTGCTTGTCCCATAGAGACTAATGGGATTTTCGGAATGAAGAGAGAGCATTTCAGGAATGCCCTCGTTGCTTCCAAACAGAACCCCTTTCCCCTAGTCAATCTGATATCTGATAACACTCACTTTGTGGTGTGCGTGGGTGTGCGTCCTGGGGTCTTAAAGCTAACAAGTGAGGTTGTGGACCGAGAGCTCCTTCCCCTGACTAGTTGGTTAAGGAGAACGAAGAAGACCAGGCTGTGCATATAACCCGTTATCACACCGTAAGAAAGTAAAGCATGCACACAGACCCTAAGATGGCAGGCCCTGAAGCCCTTTGCTGAAGAGCATCGTGGAACGACAGCGACACTCTGGTGCCCTCCAGATGTTTTGGACTACAACTTCAATCGCTCCTAACTATTGGTCATGCTGGCGGGGAATTATGGGACCTGTAGTCTGAAGCATCTGGAGGGCGCCAGGTTGGGGAAAGCTCTGCAGCTAGAATTATAAGTTGATTTTTTTTTCTTTTAAATTATTATTATCGGAGATTGACGCTGCCCGAGGAATCTTGCGAGAAATTCCCTCTTCACTACACGCTGGTCTAACCAGACCTCCCGGAAATTCTTCCCAAACATGTACACACACGTACGTTTTTGTCCAGATGCTACCGTTCCTACTGAAGTCCATAGGACTTCTTGAGAGTAAGTGGCTAGAAGAGGCTTCACCGCCTCAGGGCGTAATTGAACCGCCCATGAAAGCGAATGGGTTAACTTCCCGTGGCACACAAAGGAACCGAGTCCCGAATGGCAGCCCGGTCACTTATCTGAAAGCATCGCACGAGGTACTTCCAAAATGGACACTTCGATCTTGGCATGCTTCTACTTGGGAGGAAGTCCCATTGATTCCCATGGAGCTGACTTCCTCGACGTATTTTTAGCATTGGGTCCGTTCACCTTGATGGGTGATGGGCAGGATTGATCCTTGACGGGCAGGATTTTGCCCTGGACTTTAATGAGATATGACTTGCCCCTTGCATGGCCACACATAACTTCAGGGCAGAAGGGAAAATACGTGAACAAGACACGGAGCAGAGAGCTGATGCACATCCTCGTGAATGGGACTTAGGGCTTTTTCACATATATCATCACTCAAAGATTGCCAGGTCCTAGCACGTGTGAAAAGGACATCAGAGATATAAAACCACACAGAACTTTCCCCCTTTCTCCTAGATCACCTCTGTGGAGTCAGTTTACACATTCAACTGTCGGTCATCAAAAGTGTACATTAATCAAGTGCAGAGAAATCAGCTGATGTACCTACATGTATGAACGAGGACTCACTTCCAAGCAAGTTTGTTTAAAATCCGGGTTACTTCTTGGAAATACGTTTCACTGACATCTTCACAACAAAGCTTACTGCCCGGTAGTGGTATTTAGGGTTGGGGTGACAATCAACTGGAGCCTGTGGCCATCCAGATGTTGTTGTATTCCAACTCCCATCAGCCCCAGCCAGGATGTCCAACAACATCTGGAGGGCTACAGGTTCCCCACTCCTGAACTAGCCACAGCAGATGGGCACAAAACAAAACATACATACATGGCAAACCAGTACTCCCCTCCCCCCCCCAGGCTAATGAGAAAATTTCTTCAATCAAATCTAAAAATTCAGAAATAGCACCCCATAAGTTCCTAGTCCTTTATAGATAAGTTGCAATCCCCCAATCATTTTAAATGAGCAGAATTGCACTCTCTAACACACATCTTGACACACATGCCTAACTAATCTTTAATGGAGTTGCAGATCTATATACAAATAATATAGCTCTCTCTCACACACATACTTAGAACAGACACTCAATCACAGTTTCACAAACATGACTTATAAGCATAGCTATGCTCTTTGGGGTATGGACACCTGCATAGTCTATTACACTGAGAGTTACACCTTGCCCACACAGATACACAGTACTCCTATAGGTATATAGGCACACGGACTGATACATTTAAACTGATACATTTAAATCGAGATTCTTGGAATGAAGCAGATAAACAATTACATTTCAGTGGGGTGAATCCAGATACTGTAGTTTTGTGGAGACAACAACTGTCACGTAAAAGGAACTGCACACAGCAGTTTCCTCTTATTCCCAAGGAAAGATGTATGCGTGTGTGCAGTTAGTATTAAAAAAGATAGTGTTACTATGTATGTGGTGTGTGTGTGTGTGTGTGTACAGCGCTTTGTGCCGCTTTACACCACCCTCTCTCTCTCTCTGTCTCTCTCTATATACTAACTTTTTATTCCAGTTGATTTCAGACTGGAAAACATGAAGTCCGAGCTTCACTTTCCCACTGACATCAAGGGGACTTAAAAATGCTTAACTTTGGATTAATTTCCGGGGCCGAGGCTGGGGGCTGTGTTAGTCTGTTTCACCAAAAACAACAAAGAGTCTTGTGGCATCTTAAAGATTACAATTTATTATGGCTCAGGCTTTCTAAAGTCCACTTCATCCGATGCATGAAGTGTGAACCTTAAGTGTGCACATGGCTGTTGTGGGGGTGAGGGTACTTTGTACGTCCCTCTAACCACACTGCTGACAATTCCTCCTGTGTATATAATATACCAGCCAACAACTTAGGATAACACTTCATGCGTCTGATGTAGCGGACTCTAATCCATGAAAGCTGATGCCATAATACATTTGTTAGCGTTTAAGGTGCCACAAGACCCTTTGTTGTTTTAACTTTGAACGGATCGAGTCCTGTCCGGGCGCCCAGCATACACAGTCTGACATAAGTCCCGCAAATGCACGTCCCAATCCACCACCAAGTTCAGCTAAATGTCCAAACAACGTGCTTCTGTACACTCCTGTCCTGCACACCGTTACTTCTCATTGGTTTTCATATAAAGAAAATGCCATAAAATGGGTCTAGACTTTCAGTCTCCTAGAAGTCAAAGGCTGGCAAACTTGCTCCAATAAAATCAAGGTTAGGTTTGCTATTGACTCCAGTAGGAGCAAGAGCGCACCAACACGATGCCTCAGTTCTTAAGTTCCAAATGTATTTGGAGGACGCGCGTCTCGCTTGGAAAGCCAGGCTGCGTTTCCCGTGTAGCTGAGTATAAGGCCGGGGCGCCTGGCTGCAGTGCTGAGCTTACTTGGAAGTAAGTTCTACTCCGTAGAATCTACGAGGATGGGGGGAGAGGGAGAGAGAGAATGGGGCTTATTTCCAAGTAAGCGTGTTTGGAGGATTGCGGCATAAAACGTCTGTAATTCTACTCATCTGTAGTTTGGGCAGGTTAATATCTATTACCCAGGCTTAGGAGAGATAAAGCACCCATGGATACAGACAGGTAAACATATACGCGCGCGCACACACACACACACACAACCCCCCTCTCCCAAATACACAAACCTCTTGTGATTTATCTTCCCGAAAGCTTTCCTGATGCTGATCCCAAGATAGAGAGATAGATATATTTTTTTCTACCCATTTTAGGAAGAAGTTGTCTCGTGCCCAGCAAGATGGTTTCCAGATAGAAGGAAAACTGCTTATGTTTCAGAACGCGCCTCTGTGCTTTTTTTGCCCTGGGAGAATAAACATTCTTCCCAGTACGGCAGTATTTCTTCGGGTGTGGTTGGGGAATGTCTCACGCCGTGGAAGAAACCAAGAAGGCGCTTGTGGTTGACAAGAGGCTTGCGAAGGGGCTAGGGAGAAAGGCGCCCTTCTCTCAAGTGTCCCTCGATCCGATTCCAAACTCTTCAGACCAGTCCTTGGGGGCTGATCGTGCCATTCGGTATAATATTACTTTATAAAAATCCACGCTATTATTTAAAATGGGGAGAAGGGATTCGGGTTGTGAGAAGACACGTTTCCTTCAGCCCGGAGGTGGGGTGTCGGGGTGTCTGTTTACGTTTCAATTATACTATAAGCAGAGAGATTCACAATCCAGTTAAGCCTCAGGAACGAAGATTTACGGCTGCAGTCCTTACTTGGCAGTAAGTCCTATTGAACTCAGTCGGGCTTACTTCTGAGTAGACAGGTATAGAATTGCTTTTATTACTTCAAGCAATACTTACTCCCCAGTACTCCAAGCTTAATCTATTTGTGTATTAGGTTGAGGTCCATAAAGAGGATTGCATATTGGATTGCCAAAAATGGTCCTTATTTTTATTTCTTGGTACAAAATCCAAACTAAATAAATAAAGCTGACAACCCGAACCTAACTATCAAGGACACAATCCAGTTAAAGTTCCATTGGGGGGGGGGGGGGACTCAACGCGAGAAAGTGATGCGCGTGCTCAAGTCTCCCCTTGAAATCAATGGGGCTTAAAAGGGAGTAAGGCTGCAATCTTATGCCAACATTCCTGGGAGGATTTCAAAGGAGACACTACAGAGTTGCGCTGTAAGGCACAATTATTTGGCGGATGGGGCTGCGCGTGCCACTGAACTCTGTGGGACTCATTTCCGATTACACACGGAAAGTATCGGCCTACACCTTTGGTGGGATCTTGCCCCTTTCCTTGGAAGTTCTGCCTCATGGAGCCCAACAGGATATATCTTCCACCGGCCCGCAAGACCCTCTGCGGGTCTACTCAGAAGTAACCACGGTTGAGTTCAATGGGGCTTACTCCCAGGAAAAACTGTGTAGGATTGCACTGCGGCCGTAGGAGTGCGTTTGCCTTTCTGTTTTCAAAGCCACTTCCTTCCCGATAAGTTTTGCTTGGAATTTCAGCCTGACTAGTTTGTTCGGCTTCTTCTTTCTACGCCTATCTTTCATCCCGCCTTATCAGCTCTTCTTCTGGAGATAAACACACTGCCAGCCATTAAACGTGTACAAACGAAACGAAGCCTCTTTTACAACCCCCAGGACCTGAACCGCTTAGCGCATTTCCATCCGTTCTCCCAAAACTAGCGCGTACTCCACGCAGACCCACCCAGGGGCTAATCCAGTCGACTTCAGATGCCAATATCACTTTCAAGAGACAGAGGAGAGAAAGATATACAGTAGTTTACAGGGCCTGGTGCATAAAAGGGCTGTGGCTTGGCACTTCAACGGCGCCAAGAAAAGGTCGTGTAACTTTCAAGGCAGCTTTTGGACCTGTTCCTTTGGCAGATTTCACACGGGGCAGAATCCCAAACGCAAATCTTTAGAAAATATAATAAAGCCAATTGGTGCCTTAAAACACACACACACACAGTTGCTGGGGGCGGGTCGCCTGAAAGGTGTAGTAGTATCTTAAATTGGGGGTACAAGTTGGAGAAGACTTCAGACGGAACACTGACAGATTGGAATGTGTTTTTCTTCCTTCCTTTCTTTTTGTAGAGATGCAACATTTCCCATCACAAATTCCATGTGCTACAGAAGGCCCATATAATGGCTTGCATTTGCCCCTATGCAGCCCGATCCTATGGTTGTGTATCCAGAAGTAAGTCCCCACTGAGTTCAATAGGACTTAGTCCCTCCCAAGTAAGTGTGTTTACAACTGCAGTCTTCAAAGACGACACTAAATCAATCGAGCCAAATGTAACTTTAAGAAAGGACCATAAGAACAGCCTGAGAAGAGACTTGGGGAGACACCATGAACAGCCGTGGAAATAATGCCAGATTTCTCCTTATTTAGAGTCAATTAACTGTGGATGCCTTGCTGCTTTTCCTTGGAGGTAAGGTCCAGCGCAAACAATGGCAGGCGCAGCCGGATCCTATCCATGTATGTTCGGATGTAAGATCCCCTCAGTTCAGGAGTGCTTACTCCCAAGTAAGTGCGCATAGACTTGCAGCATTAGTTCCACCTGAGCCTGAGGATGCAATTAGCAACTATTCAAATGGGGGGAGAATGCACCCCCAAATCTGGCTACTAGGTCGGATCCCCTGTAAATTGTACGGGAATGTCAAGTGGGATCCTCCATCCACTTCCTCGGGGGTAACTCTCAATCGGATAAAGGGGATACTATGCTGCATCAGGTGCAGGGAGAACGACAGAACCGTCCCGGTCTACACAAACGTTTGCATCTTAGGTGGAAAGTGGTGACCTCCCTGCATTTACCAAGTAAGTTCCCTTGATAACAGCGGAGCGGAATCATCCCTGAGGGATACTGGGGACACACTCTCGACTAAAGGCTTGTGCAGCCCGATTATATATTCAGGTTTACTCCAAAGGAGGTCTCACTGATTATTTCAGTGGGATAACCACTCCGACCCTAAGCGTTGCTAGCGCTAAGTCCCAGTGAGTTCAGTGAAACTGACTTTTATCTAAAAGATTCATGATCTTGTCCGTAGATTCTGTTTTAAGTATGACATTGAAATGTAAGAGTTTTCGCCAGTTAATGGATTGCAGATAGGGCTGTTCATTAGTCTAGGACTCTGTCATCTATCTATCTATCTATTCACAAACACGCAGTGCATTCCGCATAATATTAGTGGGAGGGGGGATGTAGAGGTATGCCTCCATCACGACAGACCCTGGCTAAAGTTCTGCCTCCAGACTTTGGAGCTTTTGCCAAACAAGTAAATTAACCTGCTGCTCCAAACAATTGCTCCGAGATGCTGTCGCTTCCCCACAACAAGACTTCACGTTCCCCCGTTCAACCCTCCCTTTGTTCTGCTGTCCAAATTCGGGGTCGTGACCTCGCTTCGAGCAAAGCAACCCCCGCGAGTAAACATTTTAGCGGAGCTTCTTTAAATATTGATGGGAGAAGTGCTCCGAGTAAACCCTCCGTTTGGGAGGATCTGAAGAGGAAGCGAGCCTCCCGAAACATCTAGCCCTTGTTAGGGCAAGCAAACTCGACTCGTACTGTATGCGAGGTGCGGCCATAAGGATACCAGCCTCGTGTGGGTTTGGCTGCCTGGATGAAAGGTTGACCGGGCCGTCTCCGTTTATGGATACAGGATGAAAGGATAGACGGACAGAGAAACAGACAGACCTGCTCATATACAAGGGTTAATTCTTGCTAATGTTTAGAGGTCTTTCATGGAATGAAACAAAATAGTACCTTCAGATATTTGGAAGCATGATTCTCCGTGTTTTCCTGTAGTTATTGGGCAGAGGGACATAAACCCACACATACACACAGCAGGTGTATACACTCACAGACAGAGAGAGAGAAGAGGAGGCAGAGAGATTCTACACGGGTGTCTCTCTGTATATATTAGGGCCCAGTACTCTCCATCTTTCAGTTATGTCTTATATGTATAGGTAAGCACATCTAACTGCGGTAAAATCTCTTGGTGGTTATACACTTTAATGCCTAAACATTATGCCGTGTTGTAGAACCCCAATGCTGTTTTATTGTTATGTGGGAAATGGGTGGTGGTGGGGGAGAAATATAGTAGTATTTAGGGCTGCCTAGTTTGTTCCAGGCTCTTTAGCATGGAATAGATGGTTAAGAAGACAAGGACATTAGCAAATGGGCTTGGGGGAAGGACCACTGGAGGTGGCAGAGCTCTTTATTGGGGTGGGGGTGTCAGTGCGAATATGGTAGGTAAGAAATACTGCAGGCTATCGGAAAGAAAGGGGGAGGGGAACACCGAACGAAGGAAAGAAGAAAAGAAAGAGGAAGGGGGAGACATAGGGAGACACCTTGCCTATGTTTTGGAAACTTGTTATTAAGGGCCTCCTTGCCAGTGTGGAGGGAAAACCCCTTACTTTTATTTTTGTTTGCCTGTGACATATCACGAAGCATTGCATCTAAAATCCGAGTCACCTCCCTTCTCATGTCTTCCTTGTTTGCAGCACTCACTGGCGGGGCTTGCCTCAAAGGTTAATTGCTGTGTGTCTTCCAGCCGTGCCAATCCGTGTCGCTTCCTGTGAAACAAACAAGACCAAGGCCCTTCCTGAATGGCTCTGGGAGATAGAAGCATGGGACTGTAAACCCGATCCAGTCGACAGGACAATCTGCCTTGATGCTTGGCCCCTCCTAGGCATGGAGGGGGACTCCCAAACGGGGTTTTGCGGGATCGGCCTGCGAAGATCCAGGATACCTCGCCACCAAGGGGTTGCCTGGGAGGGTGAACAGAAGAAGGGCCTTGCTGGAGTAGACCGGGGTCCATCTCAGCCCGGCAGCATTCTGTTTTTCCAGCCCCACTAGCAGCGGCTGACCACCAGCCAAACGCCTCTGGACACTTATAAGCAAGACGTAAAGGCGATGGCCTTTCCCTGTGGAGGGTGGCTGGGGGAGAGGTGCTAGCTAGGAGAGTTTGGCAGGAAGATCCAAGGTAAATAAATGCGGCCTACTCTGAGCCCTCATCAGAATACTGGCGGCATTTCGCGAGAAGGCACCGCGCCCCAAACAGAAATGACCGCCTGGATCAAACAAAATGAGCGATCGGTGCTAAGTTTCAAGGGGGTGGGGGTGGGGGTGGGGGTGGGGATGAGGAGGGGAGGCTGGATCTAAATGCAAAACAGTTAATAATTACACGGACTTCCTCCTCTTCTTCGTAGATAGCGGGGCTATCATTAGAATTATTTCCTCATCTGGAGATGAAGTAAAGGCGAGGGTTTTGTGGGTGGGGGTAGTTCCGTCTATGATTCCTTAAATAACTAGACTTTCTAGAGGTTCAAGGGAAGGATCGTACCTGAGAGCTCAGAGTAGCTCACTTTCAAATGTGGGGTAGAGAGAAGAGCCCATTCGAGTGAAATTAACACGTGGCTTCCACCTCCCTCCCCTCTCCTCTGTTTCCTTGTTGCTTGTGGCAGGAGAGGGAGAAAAATTTCGCGCCGTTCATAATTTACAGGTTTATAACGTTTATGAACGGTGTCTCGAGTGCGGATAGAGATAAATGGTCCTCCCACTCTCATAATACTGGAACTCGGGGTCACCAAATGAAGTGGATTCGCGGTGGGTTCAAGACAGGCAAAAGGAACTACTTCGTCACACACACACACACACGGTGTAATCTTATGGAGTTCACTATTGTGAGAAATGATGATGGCCCACTAACTCCGAGGCCTTTCAAAAGGGAGCAGACGAATTCATGGAGAAGAGACGCATTGACAGCCCTTGGTCATTGGAACCTCCATGTATAGAAGCAGTATATCTCTGAATGCTGTGATGCTGGGAACAAACCACAAATATCACCCGGACACATCATGTTCATACTTCCCAGAACCACCTGGCTGGTCTCTGGATTAGATGCACCTCAGACTGATCCAGCAAGGCAGTTCTTACGTCCTTAAAGGCCTCTTGTTAAAGGTATTTGTATGCTCCTGGTTCTCCAAACAACTCTGGGGTTGTGAGGCACACATATGGGTGGGAGGCACACATGATTTGGACATCCATAAACTATAAATTTTCCCCTTATACAGCCTAATCATGTTAATAAATGTTTGAGTATGGATGTTTCTGCACTAGGTGGACGAGGTTCTTCCAAGGTGTATAGTTCCAATGCTGTGTCCCTACGTACACTGCAATGACCAATATGCATAAAATAAATACTACATTCTATATTGTCATCCAACTCTTGCTTTTTAATAATACATATAATCCATGGCTACAGAGTAGTGGGTGCAGTCCACACCATTTCAGTCAAGATGAGCTTTTCCACTGACTTCCACAGGATGTCAATTACACCCTATATGTGTAATTTCTTTTTAAAGGGCTAAATATTGGGGCAAATGTGTTTTTTGATAATCAAACAGGAAACTTTCCTTCCAGCCTGCCTGCCTCCCTTTTTGAAAGAACAAAAAAAGGGAGAACCCAAAAGCATAAGAAAGAGGAGAAGAAACTTCACTTATCATTGCCTTAGGTTGAAAAAAGAGAGTATATAAAGCAAAACATGACATCAAAAAAGAATATTAAAGCATATAAGTTGGCCAGAGAAATATGAATGAATGTATATATGCATGTACAACCAGATAAAATATAGTGGTTTAGAAAGAGGGAATATTTTCTTTTTGTAGGATCTCCTAAATAAATAATGTCTCTTGTTTTGTCAAGGTTCTTGCTTATACATACATTCTCAGGGCAAATACTCCATATACTGCTCCACAAGGAAACCAAGCTGTACCAAGCGAAATGTGTGTGTGTGTGTGTGTGTGTGTGTGTAAGATATGGGGGGGGGGAGGAAGAAGAGGGAAGAAAGAAAATAAAGAGGGCAACATTTGCCAGAAATTGTTAATGCCATTAACATAAGGGCTGTTGGCTGTTTGCAAGGAAATACTAGTCTTTCACTGAAGTCCCAAAATGTTTGGTTTGGTACCATGCCCATCAAAATAAATCAAGGCGACAGATTAGGAAGTACATAAAACTATATCTCTTGATAATGATATACGAGACCACAATAAATATAAGTTACATGTTGAAGCTGCTGGCAGTTATGGTTGGGAACCCGTAACTCATTCATTTAACCCTGGCGGAATGTTTGTCTTTTAATTACAATTAAACAGCATACTTGAACATTTCCCCCTCCTCCGGAACTGCATGGAGGGTGGGGGGCAATATTCGAGAACCTAAGAGACTGGAAAAATCCTGGGAGATAATTTTCTAACTGGCAGTTTAGGAAGGTAAGCTCTGTTAACTTACATGGGGGGTGGGGCGGAGAAAAAAAGGAAAGTTGCTGGGTTGATTCACACACACACACACACACACACACAGAGACGTGTAAACGTATTGGCAAGCTGGAATTATGTCATTCAGCTTCTGCAACTGCTCTTTTCTAGATAGTTATCTTCACAAGCCATATTTGAAGGCGTTGAATGAGGACATACCAGGGAATACGGTTCTCCTTGGCCTCTGGGAAGCTTTTATTACCCATTTTGATAGCCGGCTAAAAGGGGGGGGGGTGTGGCTTTCCTGATGCCTTCTTTAATGGCCATCTAAATCCCTGTGAAGTGTCCCCACACAGCTTTCGTTTCTACCAAGACGTTAAGGCAGAAGAAACAACAACAACAAACAAACCCAACCAAAATAATATAACTTAACAGGGTACTTTACTCCAACTGGGCATCACACGCTCCCAAGAGCTTGGGCGCTCCCCCGAACAAGTCTCTGGGCTTCAGCTGTTCACGGCATCTTCCAGAAATATCCCCACCTTGCTACTGACTTTGAGCTCAAGTTGGGGAGTGGGGGATAATCGTCCAGTCACTGAGCAATGAAATCTCTACCATTCGATCGGAACCAGAGCCTTGGCTGCCTTACCCACGTGTGGCAAGGAAGGAACACAGACGTTCGAATCAAGAGGAGAGGAGCATCCATTCAACGGAGCAGGACCCCGCCAAGCCTATGTGAGTGGAGCTCCATACGAGATACAGAAGCACAGACCTCAGGTGGCTCACAAGTCCTTGAGCTTTGAAGTAGTCATAACCTATTGGTTGGTGTTGCTGGTAGCGACGAGAGGCTTACAGTCCATTTTAGCTAAATTTCACCACCAGCACCGCCAAGCTAGACCAGCCAGCTGCAGAGAACGTTGCCTCCAGAGCCTCCCTTTTCTAGGTCCTACATTCCAGAGGAGGTAGTCGTGTGCGTCTGTAGCAGCAGAAACCACGAAGAGTCTTGGAACACCTTCCGAGCTTAGCGGGTTTCCCCATCTTACATCTTGGCATTCGTCGAGATACATTCCTCCCACCCACCCCCAGGCATAACTCTGAATTTTTAAACTTTTTTTTAAATTTAAAAACAACAACAACAACAACAACACTCAAGATACTTACTTGGGGTTGGAAACTTTGCTCTTGCCATAGAATAACCAGCTGGGAAATCTTCCAAGTTATGGGAAGGCGGGAAATGAGAAGGGAGGCTTGGCCGAAACTTCACCCTGCCTTCTTTTCTCTGGGGTTATTTTGGTGACAACACAATGCGATAACACGCATTGAAGCTGCCCAAACCCCACTCTCCCTGCCTCCCCTCCCCACCCACCCGGCTCTATTACTATGGTAAATTTTTTGACAAAGAGCCTAAACAGTGGTGATGGCTTTAAATGTGTGTAGGGCGCACAGAAGGTACACGTTGGGAGACTTAACTCAGGTCACTGGGGGCTCGGAGGTCAGCCTGAGTGGCTAGAATAAAACTGCTGGCGTAGAAAAGTTGTCCTCTGGGTGAACCCACTTTTTTGCCTCCCCCCCTTTTTTTTTTTTTGCCTTTTACCCGAACTTCAATAAAGTACCTTTCAGGCTTTCTACATGGAAGCGTCAAAAAGCTGGGGGGGGGGGAGGGAGAGAGAGAGGGGGGAGAGAAAGAAATGGTGGAGCAGGCTGTTTGTATCTCATGACATACCCTTTCTTTCTTCCTTCCTTTCTTTCTTTCTCTCCCCCTCCTGCCTGCCTCTATAACTCATTCATAATCTCCATACTCTGGAAGAATTGTGTCATGGCCAAGTCTAAAGGCTAAATCAGATACTAATGAATAAGAATTATTATAAATTATTATTATAAAATATTTTATTTTTTAAAGAATGCATACATGCACACGCGCGCGCACACACACACACACACACACACAAGGGGCAGGTGGAGATTGTAGAAGGTAAATACTGGGTTCCAAGAAGAAAAGAAATAAAATACAGTGGGTATATTGGATGTGGTGGGTGGACTGCTGGAAGAAATCTACAGCCTTATATTTAAATAAGATGTTACTGAAGGGTTTTTTTTAATTGAATATGTAGACTATAAGTTGCAGATGTGATTGATGTTTCCAGACTCCTCTTTCTGGGGTTCCTAGGCAGACACAGAGAACACATACAACACAAAGTCCTCATCACATTCAGCCTGGTTCTCTCACAGACACTTGGTTATAATTTATCAAGTTTTGCAGGCACTGTGTATGTGTGTGTGAGAGTGTGTGTCTCAGAGTTTAAAGATCAAACTTTGAAACATATGGCCATTCAGTTGGCAGCACCATTATTCCAAAGTTAGGACTTTTTTAACCCTTTGTTCTCTTTAACATTGATATGTGCAGGGTGTGTGTGTTTGTGTATCTGTGTTAAACCTTAAGGAAAGACTAATTCTTTTTGTTTTTCCCCAGCAATAGAATAGGAAGAATAAGTTTGGGTAAGTTGCTCCTTTAGATTAAGCAGATACACACACCTGATAGATTCAACTTGCAGCTGGATCTTACGCATGCTTACTCAGAAGAAAATCCCACTATGTGCAATGGTGCTTACCCTAAAATAAGTGTGCACAGGACTGCAGTCTAAGGGCTGCACCCAACTGGTTGTTGTAAGTATCCAATGTCAGTCTAACTTAAGTTCCTTCCTTTCAATGGGTCTGCTCTAAGTAGGACTAACATCGGATACTGTCCTTAGTGACTACCTATTCTTTCCCACTTGACCTAACAAACTAGGGTAAACAAGCAGTCCTGATAGTAAGAAAGCATTCTAAGCAACTGATAACACACACAGAATTTACACACATTCCTTGCTTTGAAAAACTAGAATTGTGAAAATACTGTCATACATAGGCTTATACCGAGCTATTATGTTAATAATTATCTTGACCTCATACAATACAGATGTAGGGTTAGCAGATACACTTATTGTCTACAAAGTAATAAAACTAAGAGGCAGAGAAGTGCCATCCTGATTGGTCTATACCCATGGTTCTTTGGCCATTGGATTCTAAACTGCTCAGGACTATAGCCACTGTGTTTAATTCTGACCCATTTAAACTCAATAGAAGTTCTGCATTAACTTGAATGAGATGTAGATTTCTCCCATAATCGGCATTCTCTTGTCAATCACTTTCTCCCTCCCTCCCTCCCTCTTCTTTCTACCACAGATGACATGACGGAACAATTTGCTTAATGAATGTCTTGATCATTGAGGACAAAGTGACAGTAACAGCTCCCCTTAAACACCTCTTCCCCTAGTCTTTGGAAATCCTGCTTTACCTGAAGATTATAATTGCCTAGCTGTATACTAATATTAGTACTAAAAGGAAGTGGTATGTTTTACAACTCAACCCATAGCTTGGCTACATTGAACTACAGTATTTAAAATAATCTACAGAAGTAAACTGGATTGGATCCTGCTACTTCAGTCTAACTGATTTTGTGATTTGGGGTGTTAAGATGTTTGCAGTATACAACCAAAGGTATGCAATACACAACCATTAAACAAGCCTCCAAGGGAAGAGGTGTAAAGTACAGTTCAACCACAATCCACTTTCAGGCCAGGACAGCAGGACAATATGTGTGTTTTAAAAGCACTTGCTAATCTCTTTCTTAATCTCTCTCTATATCTATCCACATATATACACAGACACTAGAAATACTCCCTGTACAATCACATCTGTACTGTACTCCTCCCAACCACCCTTTCTGCTTCCCTCAGGGTAGTAAACAAATCCTGATTCGCTACAGTACCTCTGTATAATATCTACAACAGTGTCAGTTGTTAACAATTTTTTCAAAGTGTTAGGAGTAGGAGTGCACTTCAGTTAAAACTGTGTACAGACAGTGAAAGAAAGGAGTAAAGAAAACTCCAGGAGGATTACTACAGAAATGGATTGGAGCTCACATACAAGAAAGAACAGATGCATTTTTTTAAAAAACCCAACAATACAAAGAGAGAGAGAGGGAGAGGGAAAGAGAGGGAGGGAAAGAGAGAGAGAGAGAGAGAATGATTTAAATGGAGGGTACACAGGGACAAGTCAATTTCTAATAAAACACATTTGCAGCTCCAAGGCTAGGACTTCCTAGTAGAATCTCAGCTCAAACACACTGCCCCATCTTGTGATGTCACAGGGTACAAGCCACAATCCCTAAAACTAATGGCAGATTGGCCATTGACTTCAATGACATGTACCATGCCACAAGAAGCCTTTATTTTAAATAATAATAATAATAATAATAATAATAATAATAATAATTTTAAAAAATTACACGATTCTTTAACTTAGATGAGAAAGTACCCACTGGTCAGGAAATTAGTGCCACTCATATCCCCCAGCATTTGCCTATTTACTGGGACGCAAAGAAGCAAAATAACTCACCAGACATTCCAAAGTCAATCTGTGTCACACTCACTGTTTTTTATTGAACAAGGGGACTTTCACATATACACTAAAACTCTTTTATTGCAAGTTTACAATGATCATGTCAAATCAGTCCACCCCCCCCACAAGAACCACAACAAAACAAAAACAAAAACCTAGCCACTGAATTTTCCTTTCAACTTTCTCTCTCGTTCGCTCCCCCTCTCTCTTCTCTTTTGCTACTCACATTGAAATAAACCATAAGTTTATTAGCTACTACTATCTCGTGTGCTGTTTTTTCCCCTTTGTGTGTTTTTAAATCTTTCCCCACATTTATACAAAAAGAAAGGAAGAAAAAAGAGCCTTCAATGGTCCTTTTTTTTTTGTTGTTCTTGATTTGTAAACGTACAGAGCAAAATAACTGCATTCTTTCCTTGCCTGTGTAATTATTAGCATATGTCCCGAATTTTCATCTAAAACAGAACGTTTAGTTCCCACCCCAACACACACACGCGCACACTCACACACACACAGAGCTCATCCATTCACTCCTTCCCTTTTAAAAAATAAATAAAACCCTGAAAATGGCGTTTAAAAAAACCAGCAGGTATTTCACCTGGCCTCTCATGCTAATAATACATGCACCTAAAGCGTGAGATCTCGCAGAAGACCTCATTCTTTTGTGTGTGGTTTTTTTTCTCTCCTCTTTTTTTAATATATATATACGCACGGGAAAACTACGAGGAAAAAAAAAGAACCAAAATATATAGATATATATTAGATTCTATAAATAATCAGAGTCATTTTTATGGGGAGTGTTTGTTTTTTGTTTTGTTTGTTTATAACCTTGTAATATCCTCTGCTCGTTGGTCCTGAGATGAGCTTTGCGAATGCTCTTCGCTAGCAACCGCGTTGGAAGATGCAGCAATAGAGCTGGCCGAAGAATTGGTAGGAGCCGTGGATCTCACTTTGGTATTGGGCAGCCTGTGGTCTTTTTTCCATTTCATCCGCCTGTTCTGAAACCAGATCTTGATCTGTCTCTCCGAGAGACACAAGGAGTGGGCGATTTCGATGCGCCTCCGCCTCGTCAGGTATCTATTATAGTGGAACTCTTTTTCCAATTCCAAGACTTGCTGTCTGGTATAGGCAGTCCTGGATCGCTTGGGCTCGCCTCCATTGTAATTGGGGTTCACTGGAAAAACCAAAGATTACCATGAATACAGAGGGAGAGGGAGAGAGAAAGGCAGGAGAAGGAGAGCGGGAGAGATGCAGAGAGAGAGAGAGAGAGAAAGATCTCCAGTGGCTCAGGGAAAGAGGAGGAGAGAGAGAAAGAGCGAGAGGGGGAGAAAAAAAAGTCATCAGCTAAATGGGTTATAAAGAACCCAAGACTTTCTCTTCTAATAAGAAGGGGTTTCCCTGGCTTGAAAAGAGCCTGAATTATTTATGCACCCCTCGCAAAGCCTTCGGAGTTTCACACATACATAACAGAACGAACCACATGGCTGGGGCTGCCCAGACTAGCTTGGCTATAAAATTTATGGTGGGTGTAATTACCCACTCGGAGTCGTAAATCCAGCTCAATTGTGCTAACCCAAAGACTCTCGTTGAAGGCAAAGGAGGAGATGGGAAAAAAAGGAGAGAGTGAGAGAGAGAGAGAGAGAGAGAGAGATGGGGGGAGAGAGAGAGAGAGAGAGAGAGAGCTTGAGAGCATGGTGTGAAGAGGAAGGGGAGAAAAACACACACACACATCAGAGAGAAAGGGAGCAGAGGAGAAAAAGTTGCCTACCAGTACTGACGTGGATTTTTTTCATCCATGGGTAGACTATGGGCTGCTTAGTGGCCGTGCTGCTAGGATGCTCGGGGTTTTGCTGGTTGCACGCTGGAGGGGCTGGGGAGGGGGAGGCAGCTGCGCTGGAGAGAGCCGTTTGGTCACAGAGCTGCTGTGGTTTCTCGGGGAGATGGTGGCCTCCCGGTGGTTGTCCATGGCCCCTTTGATGCGCTGGGGGGTTGCTGGGACCTTGGAGGCTGGCACAGCTGTACTGGCGCTCGGGGTAGCTGGGTCGCTGTGGAGGAGGTGGAGGGTACAATTCCTGGTGATGATGCTGAAAACTGGACTCCCTAGTCCGGCTGTAATATTCCGGACTGTGGTCTGGGATGTAATTATTTTGCGAATATTCTTCGCATGGAGGAAATTTCGGATCGATGTAGTTAGAGTCCATCAAATACGAGCTCATGATCATTAATTTCTGGAGTGGAAAATAATTTTTCTCGCTTTGTCGTTTTTCTGCTCCATAAAACCCTCCTACTAGCTGGCGACCCCGTAAAGTTAGTTTCACCATGTGACTATTTGCGCCAATCACGCCAGCCGAGCTAGTCCCCGGATAAGGAACCAAAAGCTTATTCAAAATGTATCCAATTTGTGTGTGCGCGAGTGTGTGTGTGTCCTTGTTGTTGTTGTTTGTGTGGTCCCCTTAAACTCACAGGAAAAGGTGTGTACAGTGTGTGTGTGTGTGTGGGGACGGGGGGGGGTGATCTTCCAACCAACCCGAGTTTTTCTTCTTTTCTTAAAAAGGCAACATAAAGGAACATCATTATCATCATCATAATAGAAGTAAACATTTATTTGGCAGAGAGATGATATGGAGGAGGAGAAGCCTGTATATCGCCCACCTCAGGTACACAGTAACTCCTCTCTTGTAGACATCCAAGAACTAAGTGAGCCTTAAAACAGGAAGAACAACCATCTTTTTACACTGCAGGGACTGAAGCACGCTCAAAATTGTTCTGCATGATTCTCTTAAAGAAAAAAAACCCGCGGGGAGAGGTGCCCCTGCCTCCCTCCTTCTCTCCCCCACCCCGGACATGGTTAGTATCATTGTCTGCAGAACTGTTCTCCCCCCGCCCCTAACCCCAACCCCAACCCCAACATACACAACCAGAAAACTAGAAGGAAGTTCAAGATGTGTAATCCAGTTTTTTGTAGAAGAGAGACAAAGAAACCAGGTTACCTGGGTGGGTGGGAGGTGGGAGGTGGGAGGGAGGGAGGGAGGGTGGAAGGAGAGTATGCAAATCGTCTTTGCGTCATTTGGAGTGCTCTAGAAATGCTCATCAACCTTTGCTTAAGGGCGATCTTATGTGGTTGCAATAGGAACTGATGGCTGTGAATGAAAGCAGAAGAAGTTCTATCCAGCCAGATGGCAAAGACCACCAACCTTCAAATCCTAACCATCAGGGATTGGCGTGGCGTGTGGGGAGTTTAGAAGGTGGTGGTGGTGGTGGTGGGGAACCAGTAGATATGTGTTTTTAAATTTCTACTAGGTTTTAATAAAGCTTCATTTAGTATTGGAAGGTTCTGCTTTATTGTAATTATGGAAAACAGCATACACACAGTTTGAATGTACTGAATTTAGGTAGGTAGGTAGGTAGGTAGGTAGGTAGAAAGGGAGGAGTATGATTCCCCATACAAGGTATAGGTATGATCCCCCCCCAACCAGAAATTAATATGAAAGCATGTAAATTTAACACAGAACATCTGATTTCCTTGTTGAGTGGTGGTGGACACAAACAGCAGGATACACACACACACACACACACACACCAATATAAACAAACCCCTGGGTAGATAAAAGACGCTGGGATTTGAAGCAAACATTTTAAAGAGTGCAGTTATTGCAGTTAAGGGCTTTATCTATAGCTTACATTAAGAAGATGGGGCACAGAGAGTCGGATTAATCCCTTGTACTGCTTGATAACAATTATAGTTGAAAATCATAGCTTGCAGGGCATTGCAATATTTTACTTGATAACAATAAAAGTGACACATAAAGTTAACTGTTTATGTTTTATTTATTAGACTAAATGTGCCAGCGGTGTCGGAGGCTCTGGGCTGGTTGTAACAGTTTTTATGGGGCTGTAAAATGCCATAAATCAGTCACTTGAAATGGTTAGGTCTCTCTCCCTCTCCCTCTGTTTTTCTCTCTCTCTGGCAAGGGCTTGTGTGAGCTTGTGTTTGCGGTGACTGCTGCTCATTCTTTCCAAGAAAAAGTAATAATTGTGGATTGTATTATCAAGAGCACCCTTTACCTTCCCTGTTATTTTAACCATTTATTCAATATCTAGCTGTAACAAGGTCCCTTTGCTGGATCTGTCTGTCTTTCCTCAAAATGCCTGTGTGTATGTGTTGAAGAAACACACACACACACACACACACACACACCTACCTGGTATTTTAATTACAACATCTGCAATTAAGGGGAAACCAAAGAAAGCAGAACATTAACAAGGCTCTGGCATCATTCATATACTCCCCTAGAGACGAATTTGTGATTGAGGTGCTCACACAAATTCGATTCTACAGGGTACATATAAACGACTGGAGAATTTGGCCTTTGTGGTACTGGGAGAAGTGGAAAAGCTCCCCCCCCCCATGATATTCAGAATTATTATTTTATTCATGGATGGGATGGGGGGGGAGCGCGCATCTGTCAAGACTTTCTAAAAAGTCACACAGCAAGACAAGCTGTTTCCAGGTAGAGAATCCATATATCTGATGGATTATATCAAGATGGGACCCAAGCTCCCATCAGTTTGGGATCTGGGCCTTGGTCGGTTTCTATTTGGAGTGGTTGCGTCCATCCTTTATTAAGTGTGTGTGTGTGTACAGTATCTAAAAATAAGGCAGTATTAGCATAGCATTCTATGTGTACTTAGCAAAACGTAAATACTTGCCATCTGGAAAAAATGGCAGGCAGATACTAGTGCAGTTACTTCTGCAACTACTACTGCTACTACTACTGCTACTAACACTACTAACCTTTGGGTAGGTTGCAAGTGTTTTATGGAACTCTCCCTCTCTCTGGCTGTGTGAGCTTGTGTTTGCCAAATTATTTCCTAATTCCAGGAAAAGTTATAACTATGTTTTTATTAACATGAGCACCCCTTGTACTGCTTGGCTGTTTTTACTACTCTTCCTGCTGCTACTACCACTACTACTATTTCATCAGCAGTAGGTAGCAGCATCACAGCCTTTTCCTGAGGGATTCAGGGCACAAGCCTATGTATTTAGACAGAAAATGTCCTACAGCTCCCAGCATTTCCCAACCAGCCATACTAGCTGGGGAATGCTGGGAGCTGTAGGACTTTTTCTGTCTAAACATGCATAGGCTTGTGCCCTAAAGCACTTCGTATATACTAACTCGGTTAATTGTTATCTCAGGCTGCAATCCTATATACACTTACCTGGGAGTCAGCCCCACTGAACTCAATGGGACTGACTTCTGTGTAGATATGTATAAGATTGCACTCTTAAGCACAACTTATTTAGCTTTCTTCCATTGAATGCAATGTGATGCGCACGTGCTTGACTTTGGAGGGCTGGTGCCCATTATGAATATTAGCAGAATTCAAATGATAAGAATGGAAGGAAGTAAAGAAGGAAGGGAGGAGGAAGATCTACAAGTAGAAGCTGCAGTCTTAAGCACATTTACTAGGGCTTAAGTCCCATTGAGCTCAGTGGCTCTTATGTCCTACTGAACTCAAAAGGGACTTTTTACTCTGAGTAGACACACTTAAGATTGCACTGTAAGTATGTGCTAGAGACTTGGGACAAGCAGCAGCTCACGTACTTCCAAATTCCTGCTTGGGGAAGGTCATCATAAGAAACATCTAGCAGCTATAAACCTACCCACTAATGATTACATTGTAAATTATTCTTCTAAACACCCATGGAAGGAAGGGCAGTTTTGCCATTCGAGAAGTTAATTCCTTGGAAGTTAAGTCACATTGGTTTCAGTGGACCTTATTTCGAAGTGAGACTGAAAACCTATCCAGCAGGACTTAACTACCAAATATGTATAGAATTGGGTGGTAGGTTGCATGCACAGTTCCTTGGGAGCAAGTCTGAACTCAGTGGGACTTCACTTACTTCCAAGTAAGTACAGTAACCAGTGGTAGGATGCAGCCTGATTGTGTAGGTGTTTACTTGGAAGTAAGATCCTCTATGTTTACTCCCAAGTAAGTGTCTATAGTATTGCATCTTTAATAATATTTCTTAGTTGTTGTTATTCATGTATTTCACACAATGGGGTTGATTGGTGTACTTCACACACACACACACAATTTATCCCCATATCTTATTTTAACTGACCTCTGGCTTTTCTTTTTAAGATGTCCATTAGTAAGATGTCCATTATATTTTGTCTAAAAGCTTCTTTTTAATGTCTTGCTTTCTTAAATGTTTGGGAGAGTTTCTTTTTATTGTCTCTACCAAAGAAGGATCCAAGGACTTGTGGAAAAAAAAAATAGTGGGACACAAACCTCTTTTGTCTCTGTAACATCCCTCCCGCCCCTCTCACGCTGGCCTCAGTTTCTTCCAACCAGCAGAACAATGTCGGCCAAAGATTATTATTGATATGATTATTTTTGAGTGACAACGGCAAAGAGAAACAGAATACCTCTATGAAATAATTTCTGCCCCTTAATTCTTATCCTAGCCAGGAATCGGGTTGCAAAACGTGTATCTATCTGGTTAACATTTTCAGGACTATTTCTGAGTACAAAGCGCCTCCTTGACAGTACTGAAGAAAAATAAGTACTCATTGTCCCTGCGGATTCATTGTGCAAGCTATTACCATACTGACCGCTTCGTAACCTACACCTCTAGCCATTTGCAATCTGTGCATCTTGGACCAAAAAAAAAAAAAAAAAAGCCGGGAGAGGAAGCACCTACTGAGGTTTTGATATTTCAGTGTTTAGTAATCATAATAGCCATAATACTAATAACGATCATAATATAAACCCCTTGCCATGTGAGGCATTTCCTAGTTAACGTTACTAATAAATCCCCCCCCCCCCCTGCGCAAATGAGGACACAAACACACAGAGAGAATAATCAGTTCAAAAAATCGACCGGTATCTAGCTGCAATTCAGGGGCGCCATGTAGTGTGAGGAGCTCTACCCTCCCCCTTGTTTCAGACCCCTTGTGAGTATTGCTGTTATATTCTAGGGTTGTTCTAAGGCATTTTTATGAAGGAAAAGAACCTACTCTTAAAATTCACTGGAGGGGGCGGGCGGGTCTTGAATGTATCCAAGAATATAATACCTCCTCTCAAAGATCCAGATCCAAGAATGTATCTTCCACACTGAACACTTTTGCCCCCCCTCTCCCCCCCCCATCTGAAATGCCTTCGCTACTAAAGTAACAAAGAATTTTACCACTGACTTCAGCGGGTGAATTGTATCCTCTCTATAGATCAAACAGACCATCTTCTAACAAGTTCATTGAGTGGAGAGAGAAAAGTGTGTGTTGAGGGGTGGGGTGAGTTTAAAAAACTCAGCTTTTTCGGGGCAAGGGACACACACACACACATATCTCTACAGAGTTGGTCTCTCTATGACACCGTAGAGTACCAAATAATTAATTACACTTTCATTAAAAAAATAATAATAACACCCTTGTAAGTATTAAGTGCCACGAAATCGTTTGGTGTCTCTCCCCACAGACACACACCCTTTCCCCCTTGTTCCCCACAATGCAAAGAGACAGGTCTAATTTATGCAAAGAAATATGCAAATGTTTAATTGATTTTTCCTTAAATCTGTTGTCACTAAAAGTAATGAGTCGGCGCAAAACGATTTGAATAACCAAAGCATGTATGTCACTAGAACTAACACACACACACACACATTTTTTTCTTTTAGCTTCTCAACAAACTAAAGTCGTGTAAATATTTATCCCTCAGCTTTAAAACATTATAGACGAATTCTTCCTGTTTGTTCGAAAAAGCAGATATATATGCAAACAATTTCCTCTGTCTCTCTTTCGCAAGCACCCCCACCCCTGCCCCCGTGTGTCCCTCCCTCCCTCTCCCAGGAATTCAATTTTCTTCAAATCTCGTTGAAAGTGGCTTTTTAAAAAGTGGGCGCATTTTAATATTGCTTAGACGGCGTGACCTGAATTTCACCTCAACTGTTTGACTTGATCCAATAGGTCACTGCCAAGGAGTTATTGATGGGGAACCTCCATTGAAATTTGTCTCCTCGCAAATGGCCTTTAGATCTTCTAGCGAGTTCAATAACTAGTTATAATGTAGAAGGGAAAAAATGAAGCCCAAAGGCAAACGAATATGATGTTTCATTTTTATGCTGGAGAAATTGTTGGTTTTTCTTTTCCCTTTCCTTACCCCAACCCCATCCCATCCCACCTTTTTCACCCCTGCAAAACAAAACAAAACAAAAACTGGTTTGGCGAAAGAATCCACCCCCCAGCCCGTTCTCCCTCTCCCCCCCCCTCTCTCTCTCCCCCACACACACCCCTTTTAGCTGAATCCAGTTTCGAATCTATATCGCAAAACTTTTTTTATTTATTTATTTATTTATTTATTGGGGGGCAAACCACGGAGGCTCCGTTCATCAACTCTTCAAGATCAACCTACTCAAGAGTCCAAATGATGTTTATTTTTATTTTATTTTTTGTGGGTAGGAATCATGTTTGCTTTACTGTTTTTTGTTTGTCTGAATAATCAAACAATAGCTCTCAATAGATTTGATGCAGCTAAGTCTGGTAGAGCTTGTTTTTGAAGAGGAAATATGGTTCCAAATCTCTTATGATATCATGTAGATCTTAAACAAAAGGTTGGGCAAAAGCATCCACATCTATGAAAATACTAATGTCAGTACTAGTATTGGGAGGGGGGGTTTAAAAACACAAAGAAAACATTGGTTACTTTTCAGTCCAACCCTGTACATGTTTACTCAGAAGTAAGCCCCACTGAAGTCAATGACACTCCCAGGTAAGTGTGTATACGATTGCACCCTTAATTTCTCTGTGTTGTATACTTTGCTGGGGTCAGTTTACATCACTGCCATCATTACCCCCTCCCTTAGGAACTGTCTATTGGAAGTGTGTGTGTGTGTGTGTGTGTTTAAAACTTGAAATATATTTACTTTTAGTTCTAATTCTGCAGTTAGACAATATGTGGGTTCTGGTGATTGGTCCTCTAGTCACTGGAGAATGAAAACTTGAGAGGAATCTGTCTTTTATAAAAGTGCTATTTGAGATAAAGATTTCAAGAACTAGCTATTACAGAACCACGGAGAATTCTCCATTCCTGCCCTATAAATACCTCTGATGCATATCTTATCACCCTGTTGCAGGACCTGCAGAGTAAGGAAAAGGTCAAGGAAAGGAAAGGAAAGGAAAGGAAAGGAAAGGAAAGGAAAGGAAAGGAAAGGACTTCTTAGATGTCTATTAGAAAATCTGCTGGGAGACCTGATGCTATTCTATAGTTTGCAAACGTATATACATTTTAGACTGTTCAAACATATAGAAATATTAGACTGTTCTTGCTATGTATAATGCGCTGGATAGCTTGTTTAACAAATTAGCCCATTCAAATTTAGAATACTCCCTTTCTCTGTCCAGTTATACCATTCATGGGGGTGGGGGTGGAGTGGGAGAACCTTGTTTTACAGAGTCTATAGAGTGGCTCTACATCGTGTGGCATCAGAACATTCACTACTTTAAAGAAAATGCTTTGAGTGACGGGCGCAATGTTAGTGCTAAGGGAGCGTTGAACAGCAACGGTAGAGGAGGTGGAGTAGCGGTAATAGTGAGAGCAGCAGAAATAGGGAAGCAGCGTATCCTTTTGTATGAAGAGATGTTGGGAAATGCAATGTGAGGTTCCTTCCTTACGTGGCTGGAGAAGAGTTGAACTGATTCACACATGCGTGTACATCATACTATAACTCGTCATGGGAAGAACTGTCTCTGAACGTATGAACTGCCTCCATTGAAAAAGCGCTCTCTCTCTCTCTCTCTCTCTCTCTCTCTGTGTGTGTGTGTGTGTGTGTTTTAGGTAATGGCAGGTAGCATCCAAATTCCATCTGTAGCATTTGGTCTATAGGTCTGAGAATCATCAGTTGATGTTGCAGTTGTCCAGTGATGAACAACAAGGAATTATATGTGAAGCAACCCTCGGGGAAAGAAACTTCCTGTCTCTGGGTTCTCAGTAACGTCAGAGCACCCAGATTCTGACATAGCTTGATTTCAATGTGTGGGGTTTAGGAAATCACATTTTGCAATGTAGTGTGATCTTCCTCTAATAATCTTATTTTATGAACTATCATAGAGGGGACGAATACATGATATAAATCAGATCCCCCACAAAACAGAAATACCCGACGTAACTGGGGTGGTGATATAGGCTACTGTGCTCCATAGAGCAATGGGATGCCTCTATACTAGCGTCAAATAGAAACTGAAGCATAGTCTCCACTTAGGGCGCGATCCTATACACGTCTACCCAGAAGTAAGTCCCACTGGATTAGTCCCAGCTAATTAGGTAGAGCATTGCAGCTTTAGTTCATTCTAATTCGAAGTACATTGACTTTTCAGGAACTGCGCAGCCGTGGATATCCTCTGGCGATTACACAACAATGGAGGGCCGTGGTGGAGGAGATCACACAGAGATGGGCTAAGGGAGAATCGGCAATATTCACTTTCCCCAAGTAAAGGACAGAGAAAACTTTATACCTCGATGCTCTTTGGGAAGGTGTGTAAGCACACAGTCTAAGGACGTGCAACCTCCTGGACTTAGCTCTCAGTTTAAAGATTGACGAGATTACCACCTCTTACTAAAAAAACCCAACCCACTCATATTATTCCGGTTTTTTAAAGAAATTCCACTTTCATGGGGAAAGTGTGCACCTTCTTCAAAATAATATATATTAATGTATGTATATGGGGTTTGGATCCAGATTTAGTCATACTTAGAATAGACCCATTTAAATCAGTGGCATTTAAGTTAGCCATGACTAACTTACTCCACTGATTTAAATGGGTCTACTCTAAGTATGACTAAATCTGGATCCAGCACATACTATTTTCTGTTTTTTTATGCATACTTTTAATAATAGTATACATATACATGTGGTTATCTAAACAGTTAAACTCTCTCTCTCTCTCTCTCTCTCTCTCTCTCTCTCAGACACACACTGAAAAGAGCAAGATATTTAAATATATGATATGCATAAACTGTATATATACTGTTATTGTCTTACATAATAATCGACAGGTATGTACAAAATAACATCGACAAAAGACAACACAGGGCTTCAGACTTCTATGTGGAAATGTGTGTAAACCTATTTCTCTCTCTCTCGCTCTCTCCTGTCAGATTTTATTGACTATATTCATTTCTTTTAATTATTTCTGACTGTATGGACCATGGAGAAAATGAATGATCATGCACAGACATGTGTGTATGTGGATTTTAAGAAGATCCAGCCATCATCCA